>NW_020954704.1:3345059-3476481 GCF_900497805.2 Vombatus ursinus
TGTGTGTGTGTGTGTGTGTGTGTGTGTGTGTGTGTGTGTGTGTGTGTCTCCCTCCCCTCTTTCTCTCTCTCTCCCCTGCCTCCCTCCTTACTTAGGCTTCACAGAGAAAAACAAAGTCACTAAAATAAGATCCATCTGAATTTCAAAAGGCAATCATACTAGAGCTATTGTGAGTATTCACTCATAAAACTTAAGACTAGTGACTGTTTTTAAGGGGAAGAAGCATGAAAAGGGCATGGTAGGGGAATGTAGACCACAAGAGAAAGAAACAACAGAAGGTCTACATTTCCCTTTCATCTTTTGTTAATGAGAATCCCACAGTAAACCAGGTGAAAGCTGAGCCTACAGATACTGGGGGAAGGTGATGAGGAAGAGAAGGGAGAAATAGGTGAAGAGGCACCCAAGCAACAGTAAACAGAGATTGAAATTAAGAAAGGCAAGTAAGGTGTAAACAGTGGCACTCAGAAAAAAGATGAATTCCTGTCTACCTAGATTGTGAGTCATTAAAAATACAGATCAAGCCATTTCCTTTTTTTTTTCTTGTCTTAATTATACATTTTCTTCAATCAACAAAACTCTGCCTTCTTAACCCAACTGAGAATTAAAGAAAAAGAAAACCCACTACAAAAATGTACAGTCAATCAAAACAAAATTCCATATTGGTCGGATATGTCCAAGGGGGGTGGGGGGGAAGGGAACTATCTCATTCTACTCTCTGAGTCCTTTACCTCTTTATCAGGAGGTAGGAAGCATGTCTCATCATTAGACCTCTGTAACAATGGTTGGTCATTATGCTGATAAGTGTTCCTAATTCTTTCAAAGTTACTTGCTTTTACCATATTGTTATCATTGTGTGAACTGTTCTAGTTCTGTTCACTTCACTCTGTATCAGTTCATATCGGTCTTCCCAGTTTTCTCTGAAAACATCTCCATCATTTCTTGCAGAACAATACTAATTCTATCATATTTATATAACATAACATTTATCTATTGTCAAATGCACCCATTCAGATTTCCATTCTTCGCTACATCAAAAAGAATTATATTTTTGTGCATCCTTAATAAGAATTCATTTTTCCTAGGACTTATATTCCTTCCTTAATCTTCCCTCGAATTCTCCCCCCACTTCCTTCACTCCTATGTCTCTGCTGACTGAAATTCACTTCTACACCCAACTATATATGTGTATTCTTCCCCCCTCCTCCTCCTTCTTTCTTCTCCCTTTCTCCATATGGGGAGTCATACCCTTACATGTAGTTTTGATCCCTTATACTTCACAAGATATGTTTTGCTTTGGGGGCAAGACTGTTTTTTCTTTCTTCCTTATTTATTTATTCTATCATCATTGGTTTCTGGTTTTTTTCCAATTTATTTATTTATTTTTAGTTTTCAACATTCACTTCCACAAGATTTTGAATTCCAAATTTTCTCATCTCTCCCCTCCCCCCACCCCAAGATGGCATACCTTCTGAATATTCCTTCCCCCATCTGCCCTCCCTTCTATCACCACCCTCCCTTCTCTTATTCCTTTCCGCTTCTGTTTTCCTGTAGGGCAGGATAGATTTCTATACTCCAATGCCTGTGTATCTTATTTCCCAGTTGCATGTAAAAACAATTTTTAACATTTGTTTTTAAAACTTTGAGTTCCAAATTCTCTTCCTTCCTCCCCTCCCCACCCAACCTCATTGAGAAGGCAAGCAATTCAATATAGGTTATACATGTGTAGTCCTGCAAAACACTTCCATAATAGTCATGTTGTGAAAGACTAAGTATATTTCCCTCCACCTTATCCCACCCCCCCATTTATTCTATTCTCTCCTTTGACCCTGTCCCTCCTCAAAAGGGTTTGCTTCTGACTACCCCTTCCCCCAATCTACCCTCTCTTCTATCACCACCCCCCCCTTACCCTCTTTCTCCCTACTTTCCTGGAGGGTAAATAGAATTCCATACCCAATTGAGTGTGTGTTATTCTTTCCTTAACCAAATCTGATGAGAGTAAGATTCACTCATTCTCATCCCCTCCTTCCCCTCCGCAGCTAAAGCTTTTTCTTGCCTCTTTTATGTAAGATAATTTACCCCATTCTCTCCTTTTCTCCTTCTCTAACTACATTCCTCTCTCTCACTCCTTAATTTTATTTTTTAGATATCATCCCTTCATATTCAACTCACACCTGTGCCCTCTGTCTATACGTATTCCCTCCAACTACCCTAATGAGAATGGTTTCATGAGTTACAAATATCATCTTTCCATGTAGGAATGTAAACAGTTCAGCTTTAATAAGTCCCTTATGATTTCTCTTTCCTGTTTACCTTTTCATGCTTCTCTTGAGTCTTGTATTTGAAAGTCAATTTTTTATTCAGCTCTGGTCTTTTCTCAGGAATGCATGAAATTCCTCTATCTCATTGAATGCCAATTTTTCCCCCTCATTTATTGCACTCAGTTTTGGTGGGTAGCTGATTCTTAGTTTTAATATTAGCTCCTTTGACCTCTGGGAATATGATATTCCAACCCCTCTGATCCCTTCATGTAGAAGCTGCTAAATCCTGTGTTATCCTGATTCTGTTTCCCCAGTAATTAAATTGTTTCTTTCTAGCTACTTGCAATATTTTCTCTTGACCTGGGAACTCTGGAATTTGGCTATATTACTGGGAGTTTTCCTTTTGGGATCTCTTTCAGGAGCTGATTGGTGGATTCTTTCAATTTCTGTTTTACCCTCTGGCTCTAGAATAGCAGGGCAGTTGTCCTTGATAATTTCTTGAAAGATGATGTCTAGGTTCTTTTTTTGATCATGGCTTTCAGGGAGTCCAGTAATTTTTAAATTCTCTCTCCTGGATCTATTTTCCAGGTCAGTTGTTTTTCCAATGAGATATTTCACATTTTCCATTTTTTTTTTCATTCTTTTAGTTTGGTTTTATCATTTCTTGATTTCTCATTAGCTTCCATTTGCTCCATTCTAATTTTTAAGGAATTATTTTCTTCAATGAATTTTTAGACCTTTTCCATTTCACCCAAATTCTTCTTTTTAAGGCATTCTTTTCCTCGTTGGCTTTTTGGACCTTTTTTTTTTGCCATTAGTCTATTTTTAAGGTGTTATTTCCTACAGTATTTTTCGGGTCTCCTTTCTAGCAAGCTGATGATTTGTTTTTCATGTTTTTCTTGCATCACTCTCAATTCTCTTTCCAATTTTTCCTCTACTTCTCTTACTTGATTCTCAAAATCCTTTTTGAGTTCTTCCATAGCCTGAGACTGATTTGTATTTTTCTTGGAGGCTTTGGATGCAGGAGCTTTGACTTTGTTGTCTTTTTCTGAGTGTATATTTTGATGTTCCTCTTCATCAAAGTAAGATTCTATAGTCTGAGTTGTTTTTCTGTTGTTTGCACATGTTCCCAACCAATTACTTGACTTTTTAACTCTTCATTAAGGTAGGGCTCTGCTTCCAGTGTGGGTGATGTATTGTCCCCAGCTTCAAGGGTTTTGTGCAGCTGTTTTCAGAGATACTTCTAGGGACCTGTAAGTTTTCAGTTCTTCCAAGGTGGTATGATCTAAGGAGAGAAGTTTACTCCTCTCCTGGCCTGTGCTCTGGTCTGTGAGTGACCACAAGCACTCTTTTCTGCCCTAGAACCTGAAGAGGGTTCCCTCTCCTCTGCTGCCACAAGTTCTGCTATGCCAGTGCTCCTCCTCACCCCAGTACTGCCACCCAGGACTGCAAAACAGATCCATGCATGGGCTAAGCAACAGAATCCTGCCTCAGTGCCAGCAAAGAGATCCCTTTAATCTCTTTCTAATTAGTTGTTCAATCCCCTTACCATCTGTGGAAGCAGCCACTGCCACTGCCACCACCCTAGGGCTGCACTGGGACCAGGGCTTGACTGCACTCCTCTCTCAGCTAAGTCTGACAGACCTTTCCTACTGATCTTCTAAGTTGTCTTTGGCATTTGTGGGTTGAGAAGTCCTGAAACAGCCACAGCTGCCAGTGATTAAGTCCCCTGAGGCCTGCTCTGGGTTTGCTGAGGCCTGGTCTATGCCAGTGTGGCCCTCACTAGACTGCACCACTCTCCCAGGCTGGCACAACAGACCCTTCCCCTCAAGCATCCAGGTTTTCCTGGGCTGTAAATTTGTTTCACTCTGTCTTTTTGTGGGTTCTGTTGCTCTAAAATTTTAGTCACTTTTTACAGGTATTTGGAGGGGTTTGGGGGAGAGCTCAAGCAAGTCCCTGATTTTACTCCACCATCTTGGCTCTGCCCCCTTGTTGTTCTTTTGAAAAAAAACAACAACTGGGACAATCAGTTTTCATTCACGATTTCTTGAATTACAGCTCTGGTACACCAGGCTTTGATAAAAACCCACTGAGATTCAAATAGAACTACTTGACTATGCCTTTAAACCCAAATGACCCTGGCTCTCACTTGACTGGACAATAATAGCTCCTAGTCCAGGCCTCATATGTTCATTATTTGGGTTTTGATGGCTCAGAGTGAATGTAAATAATTATTGTTTCTGTTCGGGCCAGAAAGTCTGAGGGTCTTCCCTCATCTCTCCTACCCCAGGATTGATTCTTTTGGGAAATGAAATTAGGTCATTGTTTGCCTCAATTCCTACATAAGGTTTAATCACTGAATGGGTGTTGCCTTAGACAAACTGAGTCCTGGGGAAAACCTTAGCTTAAAAAGGCTAGAATCTACCAGTGTGTCCAGAGCCATCTCCAGTCATCCTAACCTATGTCTTGCCATTGGACTCAGAGGACTGTGGAGAATAGAGTGAGGCTGAAGACCATGCAGCCCTGCCTCATTTAAATCCAACTCACTTGCAATTCAATACATCACACTCCTAATGTCATTGATCCACTTAGAGAATGAAGAACAAACAACAACAATCAGGTGAGAGCGAATGGGAAATATCAGCGGTTCTCCTCCACTTCCTCCATGTTTTTCCATTTGCACACCCTAATTAGGTGAGATAATTTTCCCTAGCCTTCCTTTCCTTCTCCCCCACTGTATTCCTCTTTCCCTCTATTACCATTTTCCTCTTAAGATCATCAAGACATAACAGATCACTCTCAGTTTTTTAATTAGAATTTTTCTATGATCCCTGATAATGATAGGGTTCTAGGGGACACACATCTCATTTCCCTATGTTCGACTGTAAGTAGTTTATCTTATTTAGTCCTTTATCATTGTTCATTCATGTTCACTTTTTTTGTTTCTCAACTCCAGTGCTAGAATGTCAAAGTTTCTCTACACCTCTAGTCCTTTCATAAGGAATGCTTAAAAGTCTTCTATTTCTAAAAATTCTTTTTTCTCAATAGCATAATACTCAGTTTCGCTGGGTAAGTTGTTCTTGGCTGTAAGTCCATATATTTTGGTTTCTGAAATATTGCATTCAAGTTCTCCACTCTTTTATATTGCTAAATTGTGTATAATCCTAACTATGGCTCCTCAGTACAGAACCTGAATTCTTTCTTTCTGGACTATTGTACTACCTTTTTCTTTGATCTGGACACTATGAATTTTGTCTATGATATTCCCAGTTTTCATTTTGAGGATTCTTTCAGGAAGTGACTGGTGGATTCTATTTCCACTATGCCCTCTGGTTCTAAGAGATCTAAACAGTTTTCTTTTAAGATTTCTTGAAATGGGATGTCCAGGTTCTTTTTTTGGTCATGGCATTCAGAGAATCCAATGATTCTTAATTTTTTTCTCCTCAATCTGTTTTCCAGGTCAATTGTTTTTGCTACGAGATATATTTTGTTCTGTTTTTTTTTTCTCAGTCTTTTGACTTTATTTTAATATTTCTTATCTCATGGAGTCATTGTATTGGAGTCATTAGAATGGGTCCATTCTAAATTTAAGGGAGTTTGTTCTTTGGGCAAGGTTTTGAATCTCTTGTGCCGTGATGTTAAATCTCTTCCCAATTCTTTCTTTCAAAGCTCTCATTTCTTTTCCACTTTTTTTCCTTCAAGCTTTCTCATTTCATTTATAAAAAATTTTTTTTTAATTTAAAAAAAAAAAAAACCTTTGGCTCAGATTCTTAAAATCTAGCCAATAGTGAAGACTCACTAAGAATCTCACTCACCCCAATGAATATTCTAATAAACCTTGTCTTAGGTTGAAAGAAGGCTTGGGTCGAATTCATTCAGACAGGACCTGAATGTCGATATTTTGGGGTCCCAGTATCCCTAAACCTCAACATTTGACTCCCTGAGAACAGGAAACGGCCTAACTCCAAGCTCTTCTCTAGCCAAGACTGGAAGGTATCTAAGCCTCCTCCCTCTCCCTATTCCCTTCTTGCCCTGCAGTTGGGGTTGCTCTCCAAGCACATAGGAAAACTTAGATGAGCTTTTCAGGCAGACAGTTACAAGACTGTCTTGCACTCAGCCTGACACTCTCAGGCTCCCAGTCCACAGTTCGGTTCGAGGCCAATGGACCTGGGCACAACTTCCACATCACAGAGGACAAGGATGGATACCCTATCCAGAAGCATGTGCCCAATTCTGTCAATTCTCTCGGTGACAGGAAATTGGGAAAACTGCAGGTGTTTTTTGGTTCTTTGAGGCTTACTTATTCCCTTGCCTGTATATCCCTGGATCATCCTTCATGGAAGCTACAAGGAAAAGTTAGAACAGCTAAAAACATCTTAGCAGATTCTGGAGGTTTTATGATTGAGCATTAAGGAGTTTTGAAACACTTCCTTATGACCCTGGTCACTTCCTTCCCACACTCCCTTACCTTCAGTCAAGAGGGGTATCTCTGTTAACCTCTCTCAAAGAGAAGACAGTTTTACCCTCCGCCCCCACCTTCGAATTCATCCTCCCCTACCTGGTGAAAGGAAGGAGCAGGCAGCAGCTACAGCATGGTCCCCATTGGCAATGGCCCTGGGCCCTGGGGCAACAGTTGCCTGGAGCCATCACCCAGATTTGGCACATCCTGCTCAAACCACGCCCCCCCCACCTCAATCCCCAGCAGCTGTTGGGAGAGAAGGAAGGGGATGGGTCAAGATAAGGAAGCCAGCCAGTCTCTGAACTTGGAACTCTGTTGGAGGAGGTGGAGCCAAGATGGTGGAGTAAAGGCAACGGACTCGCCTGAGCTCTCCCCCAAATCCTTCCAAATATCTTTTTAAAATGGTACTAAACAAATTCTACAGCAGCAGAGCCCACAAAAAGCGGTGAAACAAATTTCTGGTCCAAGACAACTCGGAAGGTTGGCAGGAAAGGTCTGTCACACCTGGGTGAGAGCAGGGCAGGCCTCACCAGCACAGCCCTGGCCCTAGCAAACAAGAGCAGGCCTTGGGAATGACTGAATCAGCAGAGGCAGTTGCAATGGCAGCGGCTTCCATGGCTCTCAGCCCACAGACTTTAAGGGGGTTGAACAACTGGTCAGAAGGAGATTACAAGAGTCTTTTTGCTAGCACCAAGGCAGGATTCTGTTACTTTGCCCATACTCGGATCTGGGTCCTGGGTGTCAGTCCCAGGGTGAGGAGGAGCACTAGCATAGCAGAGCTTGCAGAAAAGAATGCTTGTGGTTGCTCACAGGCCAGGAGAGTAGTAAACATCTCTGCTGAGATCATATCACCTTGGAAGAACTGAAAACTTACAGGTCCCTAGAAGTATCTCTGAAAACAGCTGCACAAACCCCCTGAAACTTGGGACAATGCTCCCTCCACCCTGGAAGCAGAGCCCTACTTTAACAAAGACTTAAAAGTCAACTAATAAGCTGGGGAAATAAGCAAACAATGCACAAAACAAAAAACAGAAACAAAAACTCTGACTATTGAAAGTTACCATGATGACAAAGAAGATTAAAACACCCACTCAGAAGAAGACAACAAAGTCAAAGCTCCTACATCCAAAGCCTCCAAGAAAAATATGAATTGGTCTCAAGCCAATGAGACCAATAGAAGAGCTGAAAAAGGATTTTGAGAAGTAGAGGAAAAATTGGGAAGAGAAATGAGAGTAATGCAAGAAAATCATGAAAAACAAGTCAACAGCTTGCTAAAGGAGACACCCCCAAAAAATACTGAAGAAAATAACACCTTAAAAAACGGACTAGACCAAATGGTAAAAGAGATCCAAAAAGCCAATGACAAGAAGAATGCCTTAAAAAGCAGAACTGGGCAAATGGAAATGGAAGTTCAAAAGCTCACTGCAAAAAATAATTCCTTAAAAATTAGAATGGAGCAAATGGAAGTTAATGACGTTATGAGAAATCAAGAAATGATAAAACAAAACCAAAAGAATGAAAAAATAGAAGATAATGTGAAATATCTCATTGGAAAAACAACTGACCTAGAAAACAGATCCAGGAGAGAGAATTTAAAAATTATTGGACTCCCTGAAAGCCATGATCAAAAAAAGGGAAAAACAAACAAACAAACAAAAAAATAAAAACAAAAACAAAAAAATTTTTTTTAAATTAAAGAACAAAACAAAAAAAGGGCCTAGATATTATCTTTCAAGAAATTATCAAGGAAAACTGCTCTGATATTCTAAAAGCAGAGAGTGAAATAGAAATTGAGAGAATCTACCGATCACCTCCCGAAAGATCCCAAAATGAAAATTTCTAGGAATATTATACAGCCAAATTCCAGAGTTCTCAGGTCAAGGAGAAAATATGCAAGCAGTCAGAAAGAAACAATTTAATTATTGTGGAAACACAATCAGGTTAACACAAGATTTAGCAGCTTCTACATTAAAGGATCTGAGAGCTTGGGCTATGATATTCCAGAGGGCAAAAGAGCTAGGTTTACAACCAAGAATCACCTACCCAGCAAAACTGAGTAGAATCTTTGGGGGGGGGGGGGAGAATGAATATTCAATGAGAGAGGACTTTCAAGCACTCTTGATTAAAAGACCAGAGCTGAATAGAAAATCTGACTTTCAAATACAAGACTCAAGAGAAGCATAAAAAGCGTTGCTCCTCACAGACAGGAGCATGGTGAAACCTGTCCATCTAAAGGAGTCAACCAGGGGTGTGAACTCTGGGGGTCTCAGAAGTACTGCAACCAGACAGAGTTAACAGGATGAACTGCAGGATTCCAGGCCAGGGAAGTTCACACCTTCTCTGGGAGGCCCTAAAGGGGCGGGGCTACCTTCTATAAAAGGAGAGCCTCCTTCTGCTCAGAAGCACTGCCTTGAATGGAACTGAATCCCTTCAATCACAGTTGCTACAGAAAAGAAGCAACTGGAGAGAGAAGAACAACTGCTGCTATGGAAATGCTACCCAGGAATTGCAGAGGGAAATCACCGATAGCATCTGTAGGAACTTCTTTTCTGAGCCAGTCACTAACAGCTTTTGCAGAGCATGTCTCCTGGAGCTGGAGAATTGGAGCTACAGTTTTCTCTTGTCCTGGATGCAGGCAAGTGTCTCAGGTCAGAGAATTCCCAATAGTCAATGGACACCTAGCACAGCTGACTGACCTGGACAATCAGCTCAGCTCCCAACTGTTGCAGAGTACTCAAGGACAGAGCCAGTGTACCAGGCACAAGGAAGTCTTCAAGCTCTTCTGTGAAGATGACCAGACACCAGACACATTCAGAGTCACTTGGGGAAGTGTTTTGAAGAAGCTAAGAAACTTCTTGCTCAGGAGAAAGCTGTTGTTGACTGACACAGGATGATCACCACAGAATATAACAAACCACCACTTTCTGATGGAGGAAGACTCTCTATGTCTTGAAAGGATAAGGCAAGAGCAAAGGGCAAACCAGGACAAAATATCCCAGCATATGCAAACCCTTCAGGACCTCATGCTGGAGCTGCAAGAAGCAGACCACCAACCCAATCTGGATCTGCTACAGGATGTCAAGCAGTTGCTAAGAAGGAGTGAGTCAATGCTGTCCCAAAGATCCAAGGCTGTCATCCCAGAGCTGAGAGAATATCCCATCCCTGGCATGATAGAGTACTCAGCCAATTCAGAGGGGACATCACAATGGATTCTGTACCAGCAAGTCCCTGTGTAACCGTTTCTGAGGATCTAAAGAGTGAAAGCTGGAGAAGCCTGGCAGGTAGAGACCAAGCATCCTGAAGACTTTGCTTGCTATGCTGCCCTTGCTAAGCAGGCCTTCAGGTCAGGCAGACAGTACTGGGAGGTGGATGGGACTCAACTACCTCAGTGGATGCTGGGGATCTATACCCCTTATTTAAGGAGAAAAAGGGGTAGGAATGTGGACTCCTATGACTCCGTGTTCCTGCTTCAATGTGTCAAAGAAAGACGAGGATTACTGTTTCCAAACCTATCCTGGACCACTGAAACATCGAATGAAAGGCCCAGTGCCCAGGGTTGAGGTGTACCTAGAATATTCCCCTGGCACTCTTGTCTCTTACAACATTCTCCAGGGCTCCCTCATTTACAGATTCAACTCCATTCCCTTCACAGCACCTGTTATGCCCATCTTTTCTCCTGGGCCTCCACTGCCAGGAACAAAGGTTGGTCCCCTGACGATCTGTCCAGTGGACCCTCATCTTTGTGCTTGCTGCTATTCATCTCTCTGAACATTTCTCCAGGGAAGAATTGTGAACCCACCAGCAGGCTCCCTGACTGTGGGCCTTTGACTTCCAGCCTTCCTCTGCAAGAAGATGATCATCACCTACTTCACAATGAAGGAGAGGCTCCCTGATCAGCAACTGGAGACCTGCCTTTCACACTGCAAGCTGAAGGGGATCATTCCCAAATGTTTCGTATGCTCTTATCCTCTCTGGATCCTGTATGCTTATGAATTTTCACAATAAATTAATCCTGTTTCAGCAGTTTAAAAAATTTTTAAAAATAACTTAAGATTCATCTCATTCCAAAAATTCTAGGTCATTTGGTGCCCAAGCTGTGTTTTGTCTAAGGTTTTTACTTACAGATGTTTTGGAGTCATTCTTTTGTTCTAAGTTAGTGTCTTGAGTTTCCCTGCTACCATAATAGATCTCTAAGGTGGGATCTTTTTTTTTTATTATTTTGTTTGCTCACTTTTCTTGCCTATTTACTGACTTTTGACTTGATGTTAGGGCTAGACTCTACATACTTCTGGATGGAAGGTCTGGGCTGGTCCAATTGGGGGGGTACTGAGTGTTGTATTCCAGGATCTCAGGAATAGGCCAGGGTCCTTCAAGCTTTCAATGCTCCTGGAGTGGCCTGATCCAGGGCAAAGTAGGACTGCTGCTCCCTAGTATGAGCTCTGCAAGTTCCTGACCAAACTTGGGTTTGAGCAAGAGCAGAATGCAGCTGTACTCAGCCTTTCTCAGTCGGCTGGGAAATTCCCCTAGTTCAGAGTGATAGAACTGTAGGCTCCACTTTGGTCTGGTATTCCTCCCTTGGCAGGCTGGGGTAGATGCTGTAAATGAGACCCTGCTCTACTCCTGGGGCCCAAGAAACATTCTGCTTCTTGCTTTTGAACTTCCTCTTTTTTTGGTACACTACTGAGGGCTGCCCAGCCTTCCCTACCCAGAGACACCACTCTGGGCGCAGGTACACTTCTCAGTCCACCCTGGATCAGTGTCCTAAAACTGGGTAGTAAGTGACAAAGCTGCCAGCTGGCATCTATCCTTGTCATTGTACTCAACATGGGTCTAGGGGTGCCCCAGTAGGGGAATGGGGCCTCCTCATACACATAGCTTTTGCCTAAACACCGAAGTGTTCTGTGCACAGTGTTCTCTGGCCCTATCATGTCCCCAGTGTTGGAACACCTCTCTTCCTTCCCATGCCAACCTGGACTGGACAAATGCCTCACTGTGACTTTTTCTGGACTTCCCCATCAGGATCTGAGCTGGTGTATTTCCTGAGTCTATTTGGAGGAGGTGTGTGGAGTCAGGCTCAGCTGTATTGTTTCCTCCTTCTCCTCTACTAACTTGGCTCCACCTGCAAACCTATTTTATTTCAAGGGATGAATTCCTGAGCATCCATTTTTCAACTCTTTCCAAAAGTCCCATTTCTGGGAAATTACTGCATAGGACACAGAAGTAAAATTTTCTTTCTTTTCTTTTTTTGTATGTAAGATGTATAATAAATAATATAAAAGAATAGTCCTTTCTATATCAGTCCTAAAATAAGTCCTAAAATGTTAAAAATAAAGATGTCTTTTGTCATAAAGATATCAAACTCTCTAGTATTGTAAGAAAAGAAAAATTAGGGCAGCTAGGTGGCGCAGTGGATAGAGCATTGGCCCTGGAGTCTAGAGGACCTAAGTTCAAATCCGGCCTCAGACACATAACACTTACTAGCTGTGTGACCCTGGGCAAGTCACTTAACCCCATTGCCTAGCAAAAACCAAAAAAAAAAAAAAAAAAAAAAGGAAAAAAAAAGAAAAGAAAAATCAACTAAGTCTAAGTAAGTAGAAAACAACAACTAAAAGTATCATTTGTAAACTTCCAATGGAGATTACCAAGTCTTATAAAAACAAAGCAGTATGGTGTAGCAAAAAGAGCACTAGACTTGAATTTAAAAGACCTGTTTAGAAATCTCAGCTCTGTCATTCACCAGCTATGTGACCTTGGACAAGTTATTTCACCACAGTCTCCTTATCAATACATGGAGATGATAATACTTTCACTATCTACCTCACAACATAGTTGTGCAGAAATAGCTTTGTAAAGTCCTATATAAATGTGATCTGCTATTATATTTCATTCATTTTTTAAATTGATTTATTTTTAGTTTTCAACAATCACTTCCATAAGCTTTAAATTTTCTCTCCCTCCTTCCCCGCCTCTCTCCCCAAGACGGTGTGCAATCTGATATAGGCTATACATATACATTCCTATTAAACATATTTTCACATGAGTCATGTTGTAAAGAAGAATTAGAACCAACAGGAGGAACCACCAGAAAGAAGAAACAAAAGAGAAGAAAAGAAAAAAAAATAGCAAATAGTATGCTTTGATCTGTATTCCAACTCCATAGTTCTTTCTCTGGATGTGGACAGCATTTCCATCATCAGACTTTTGGGGATGTCTGAGATCCTTGCATTGCTGAGAAAAGCTAAGTCTATCACAGTTAGTCATCACACAATGTGGCTGTTGCTATGTACAACGTTCTCCTGGTTCTGCTCGCTTCACTCAGCATCAGTCCATACAAGTCTTTCCAGATTTTTCTGAAATCTGCTTACTCATCATTTCTTATAGCACAATAGTATTCCATTACATTCATATACCACAACTTGTTCAGCCATTCCCCAACTGATGGGCATTCCCTCAATTTCCAATTCTTTGCTACCATAAAAAGAGCTGCTATAAGTATTTTTGTTCATGTGGGTCCTTTTCCCATTTTTATGATCTTTTAGGGATACAGCCCTAGAAGTGCTATTGCTGGGTCAAAGTTTATGTACATTTTTATAGCCCTTTGGGCATAGCTCCAAATTGCTCTCCAAAATGGTTGGATCAATTCACAACTCCACCAACAATGCATTAGTGTTCCAATTTTCCCACATCTTCTCCAACATTTATCATTTCCCTGTTTTGTCATGTTAGCCAATCTGATAGATGTGATGTGGTACCTCAGAGTTGTTTTGATTTGCATTTCTCTAATCAATAGTGATTTAGAGAATTTTTTCACATGACTAGATAGCTTTAATTTCTTCATCTGAAAACTGCCTGTTCATATTCTTTGGAGAATGACTTGTCTTCTTATAAATTTGACTTAGTTCTCTATATATTTTAGAAATGAGGCCCTTATCACAGACATTGGTTGTAAAAATTCTTTCCCAGTTTTCTGCTTCTCTCCTAATCCTGACTGCATTGGCTGTGTTTGTGCAGAAAATTTTCAATTTAATGTAATCAAAATTATTCCTTTTGCATTTCATAATGTTGTCTATCTCTGGTTTGGTCATAAATTCTTCTGTTCTCCATAAATCTGACAGGTAAACTATTCCTTGCTCTCCAGTTTGCTTAGAGTCTCGGTCTTTATATCTAAATTGTGTACACACTTTGACTTTATTTTGGTATATGGTGTAAGATTTTGGTCTATGCCTAGTTTCTGCCATATTCTTCTCTAGTTTTCCCAGCAGTTTTTGTCAAATAATGAGTTCTTATCCCAGAAGCTGGGGTCTTTGGGTTTATCAAACAGTAGATTACTATAGTCACTGACTACTGTGTCTTGTGTACCTAACTTATTTCACTGATCTACCACTCTATTTCTTAGCCAGTACCTACTATTATATTTTATAGAACTTATTAGATAAATACAGAAGAAGCAAATTCTGCATCCTCAGGTGAAGGAAAAAGTCCAAAATAGACACTGATGATATCTTGTAAATTTCCCCCAATTCTCAGGAATTGTAAAGCAATAATGAGCGGATAGGCAAGGTATTATTTGTTGTCTCATGTTTTGGGATTTATATTACAATTGATTGAGAAGATGAAGAAACAAAGTAAATGATGCGTGTTGAGGGACAGGGGGAATGGAAGAGAGTATAATTTACCCTCATGTAACTGGACAAGTCTATGAAATATTCTTATTTATCCACTCCCACCAACCAAGAGGCCCATCCTTCTAGACAAATGGCCATTAAGGTAAAAATAGCACTGGGCTGTACTGGTGAGGCCTGCCCTGCTCTCACCCAGGTGTGACAGACCTTTCCTGCCGACCTTCTAAATTGTCTTTGGTGTCTGTGGGCTGAGAGGTCTGGAAACCACCTGCTGCCAGTGATTCAGCCTCCCTGAGGCCTTCTCCTGGTTTGGTGGGGTCCCATCTGCACTGACTCGGCCTCTGCTGGACTACACTCCTCTCTTACCCTGGTGCAACAGACCTTTCCTGCCGACCTTCCAAGTTGTCTTGAGGTGGAAATTTGTTTCACTCCACCTTTTTGTGGGTTCTGCTGCTCTAGAATTTGTTCACAGTCATTTTTCAAAGATATTTGGAGGGGTTTGGGAGACAGCTCAGGTGAGTCCCTGCCTTTACCCCGTCATCTTGGCTCCATCTCTCCAGTTTCTAAACTTTAAAAGCATGCAGTAGACAGGTTAGCATTCACTCTGAGCTTTTGTTTAGTATTTCATGTACTGGAATGACTTTCATATGTGAGAATGATTATCAGGCAAGCATAGGAAGCTTTTTCTAAAAGGCTACCAGTATAAAGTTACATTGAGAATACTATAATAAATGCATTTTTTAAAAAGTGTATAGTTACTGGCATGTAACTCATCCTCATTATACTTTTTAAAATTCCTTCCCAATTACACCAATTCTGACAAGCATATTTCCACTTTTCTACTTCCACCCCCTGTTATATATGACTCATCCTATAAGAAAACTAAAACAGAGAGTAAATTTTATTTCTTAACAAATAACCTTGCAATAAAATTTAGAAAAGGAAAAGCGCAGAATTATATATATGTATATATATATAATTCTGCGCTTTTCCTTTTTCATATGTGTGTGTGTGTGTGTGTGTGTGTGTATGAGAATAATGCTAACTTTTTTGGAAACTAATAACATATACTGTTTTGAAACAAAATTAGTCCAAGAAAAGCAGATAATAGTTAAAATTGATAATGTAACATAAATAAAAACATTAAAGATATAACCAATGGATGCTGAAAAAGCCTTTGATAAAATCCAATATTCATTTATTATTTTTTAAAAAGACTAAAAGAATAAGAATTCTTCCTCAGCACAATAAAAATTATGTTCCTTAAGGCAAGAGTCAACATAATGTACAAACAGAAAAATATTCAAAGTTAAAAACAGGTACAAAATAAGGGTGCCTACTTCTACTTGACAATAACTAAAGTTCTAGCAAATGTATTAAGTCAGGAAAGATTATCAGGTTGCTCCAATTCTCCTTCCCCCTCTCCAATCTTTCAATGACTGGTTCCTTCTCTGCTGCCTATAATTACACTCAAATCTCCCCATCTTTGAAAAACAAACAACAAACCTTCACTAACATCCTAACATCTCTATTATCTATCATCCCTTATCTCTCCTCCTTTTCCCAGTCTGTTTGAAAAAATCATCCACACTTCGTGTCTCTCCTTCCTCTCCTTTCACTTCACTTCTCAACCCTCTACAGTCTTGTTTCCAACCTTATCACCAAAATGAAACTTGTCTCTCTACAATACAGGAAGCAGAAACAGGAGCTAGCCAGCATCTCTGACTGCTCTGGCCCCAGAGCTGGGTTAGGGATTCATTGCAGACCGAGGAGGAGATCTGCAGCTAAGCACAGGGCCAATTATGTCCCCTGATATCAAGGAATGCAGCTAGAGCTCAACCCTTGCCTAAGGCAAGGTGCAGATAGAAAAGTAAGCAGCACCTGTGTGACACTGACCACAGTGTGAGGTCCTAGATTCAACACACATCCCCAGGCTAATGTCTGGAAACCAAGGCAGGGAGCTCAGATCAAGAACCCTTAAGTTCTATTACTAAGAACCTGCAGAGACTATAAGGAAGATGACACAATCTCCATAGCTTCTGTTCAGAAGCATCCTAGATCTCCAACCAGGTCAAATCTGCAGTAGTATTAACCAGAACCAAAATGGTATTATATGCTTGAAAAGCTAATACCAGTGCCCTAGATCAAACTGTTTAGGCTATAATGAAAACCTGGTGGTCCTCAGAATGAGCCATGCCACCCTGAGATCTTTAAGGAAGACAGCACCCACAAAAAGCAGTAGAGAATCCCCAGAAAATACAAATCAGGACTAAAAAAGGCCCTGGCATTCTCTCTAGAATTGCAGAGTCTGGGCTTCACACACACACACACACACACACACACACACAAAACAATTAGTAAGTGCGGCTCGAAGAATGAATAAACAACAACAAAGAAGACTCCCACAATAAAAAGCTAGTATAGTGTCAAAAATGCCCAAGACACAAACCTAGTAAAAAGAGAATGACTCCAAAATACTTTCAACAAAACTTCGAAGAAAAACACAAGTGGCCACAAGGTCAACTAGAATTCCAGAAAGAAATAGAGTTTAAAAATGGTATAAGAAATGAAATTAAAACACTAGAAGAACTGGAAAAGAACAAGTTATAGAAAAAAGACTTGAAGGAGAATTAGTATTAGAAATATAAAACCTAACCAAAGTAACAAAGTACTTGAAATTTAAAATGGACCAAACAGAAGTTGATGATTCTATGAAACAACAACAAATATATATATATTTTAAAGAGAAGAAGAAAAGGGTCTCTCCTATCACGAACAAGTGACTTTAAAAAACAGATCAAGAAGAAAATAAGTTAAGAATTACTGGATTACTTATAAAACATGATTAAAAAAAAAAAAAAAGAAAAACAAAGCCTGAACAGCATAGGAAACTGTCTAAATCTACTAGAACTTGAAGGTAAAGTGAAAATAGAAAGAATTCACCAAATACCTCCTAAAAGATATATCCCAGTAGAGAAAAGGATAGAGAGAAATACACAACCACAACTATCAATGTGAATTGGATGGGCTCACCTATAAAATAGAAGAGGATAGTAGAATGGATTAGAAAACAGAATCCAACCTATGTTTTTTTTTTTAACAAACTCTAACAGTGGGAGGCTTAAATGCATCCTTTCAGACTTAAAAAAAATCTAACAACAAAAAAAGAGAAAGATATTAAAATGTAATTTTAGAAAAGTTAGATATGATAGATCTCTGGCAATTATTGAATGGAAATAGAAAGGAGTATATATTTCTCTACTGTGCATGTATCCTTTACAACAATTGATCATGCTGACATAAAAGCTCACAAGCAAATGAAGAAAAGCAGAAATATTAAATATGTCCTTACCACCATAATGCAAAAAAATAAAATCTCATGCAGTAAAGGGTCAGTTGAAGAACAGGCTGAAAATTGACTGGAGAAGATATACCTTAATCCCAAAGAACCAAAGAACAAATCATAGAAACAATAATTTCATTAAAGATAACAAACATGAGAAAAGATATCAAAATTTGGGGGATTCAGTCAAAACAGTCTTTAGGGGAAATTTTATAGTTTGATACACTTTTATCAGATCAATAACTATGCTGGCAACTAAAAAAGGTAGAAACCCAACAATCTTTAAAAACTCAATTAAACACTAAAACATAAATTCTTAAAAGAAGAGATGAACAAAACTGAAAGAAAAAATGAATTCATAAATAATGCTAGGAATTTTTAAATTTAAAATTTTTTTACAGAAATAAAACTAATGCGGCTAAAATTAAAAGAGAAACAGTTAAGAGAGAAATTTTAGCAGCAAGTTTCTCTGATAAAAGTTTCATTTCTGAAGTGCATAAGGTACTGATTCAGGTTTATTAAAATAAGAGTCATTTTGCAATTGATAAATGGTTTAAAGTTATTAAGAAGTTTTCTAAAGAGAGAATCCAAGTTGTCAATTGTCATATAAAAAATGTTCCATAACTATAATTTCTATAAATGAAAGCAACTCTGAGGTTTCATCTCACTCCCATCAAATTGGCCAAGCTGACAAAAAAGAAAATGACTAATACTGAAGCAACTGTGGAAAAGCAGGGACATTAATGCATTGTTGGTGGAACTGTGTAATAAAAGCTACGCATAGCATACCCTTTGCTTCAATGACTACTAGGTCTATGCCCCCAAAAAATACATGAAAGTAGAAAAGGACTCATAGATACAAATATGTGTATAATAGCTCTTTTGGAGTGGCAAAAAACTGGAAACTAAAAGAGTGCTCGTAAACTGGGGAATGGCTGAATAAACTATGGTTTAAGAATGTAACGGAATAGTATCATAAGAAATGACCAAAGAAATAATTTCAATTAAAAAAAACCTAGGAAGACTTCTATGAACTAATTAATGTAGAGTGAAGTGGAACAGAATTGGTGAGCAATTTACAATGACAATAACATTGTAAACACAAACTTTGAAAAATTGAGAACTCTGATAAACCTAATGACCAACCATGATTCCAGAGAACCAATGTTGAAGCACGCTACCTCCTGTCAGAAAGGTAATAGACTCAAGATGCAGAAAGGACAAATTTTTGGATATAGCCGATGTGAAAGGTTTTTATTGTTGTTGTTGTTTCCTCTTAATTGTGCATATTTTTTACAAAGGTCTTCTTTTTCTTTATTCCCAGTGAGAGGAGGAAGTGGAAGAAAGTGAAAATAAATGTTTGTTAATTGGGAAAAGAAAAAAACAACCAAGCAATGCCTGTCTTTTCACAACCCCTCCAACAATGACTGCCCCCCATCTTTTGCCATCTTTGCCTGTACGCTGAGTTTGAGATAAAAACTCAAATGTTGAGATTTTCATTTATTATTAGTGACGTGGAACATTCGTTCCTATAATTGTTAGTAAATCAATGATCTCTTAATTACCAAATATAATGTGATGAATCCTCATCCTTCTTTGACCGCTCTGCCGCATTTAACACATAATTGACCCCCCACCTTCTCTTGGATCCTAGCTCTTCTCTGCTTTTTCATAATGCTGCTCTCTCCCAGTTTTCCACCTATGTGTCTGCTTGTTCTGTCTCAATCCCCTTTGCAGGATCACTACCAATTAACAACAAGGCTCTGTCCTGAGCTCTCTGATAGTTTCTCACTATACTTTCTCACTTGGTAACCCCATTAACTCCCAGTAGTTTAATTAGTATTTACATGCAAATGACTCCAAGATCTGAATACCCACCTCTAGTCCAATATGGACTACCTAACAGACATCTCAAAATGAACACATCAAAAAAAGAACTTATTTTCTTTTCCTTCAAACCCACCCATATTCTGAACCTCTCTACTACTACTGAGGGTACCAGGTTCCAATCATGCAGTTTTCTGTGTTAACCTAGTGTTTCCTGTGGACAAAATCATGTATAAATTAACATTATGTTCAAGTTGTTCCCTAACACATCAATCACATTGGAACAAATTCATCTTTTCAAGACAAGCATTATAGCAAAACTGACCACAAACAGTTCTCGCTTTACATAATTACTCAAGTTCAACTTTACATCAAAAATTCTGAAAGAAATCTGCATTCCAAAAACAAACACCCAAACAATATGCTAACTTTACTGTATAATACTGTGCTCTCTCTCTTCAATCTTGCCCCTTAGCTCAGGGCTCTGCAGCCTCCCATCCTCATCCTCTACCCCCTATTATATCCCAAAACTTTAAAAAACCTTAAAGGAAAAAAAACAAAACAAAAACAAAAACAAACCTCCAAGTGAAAACAGAAGAAGGGACCTGGAAAGACCACCATCTAGACTGGGGTCTTGGCTTGAGACTTCCAGCACCCAGAGAGGAGACCTTCCATCAATTGTCCACACTCAGGTCTGTGTCCTTGTCCAGCCCCCACCATCTTCCCTCTCCTTCTTCCCTTTCGGTTTTGGCCAGGCCTCCTATGTGGTTGGTCCCCTCCAGAGTGTTCGTCTTCCTGCTCTTGCTCCTGTCTACTGCTCCCTTCTTCCAAGGGCAGAAGGCCCCCTCCCTGCTTCCTTCCCTCCCTCTCTCTCTCTTCTCCACCTCTAAGGACAGTCTACTTACATAAAACGAGAACTGTCTGGTCCAAGGAGTGCCCCTCCAAGGCAGCCCCTTGGAAGAAGCCCAGTGACTCAGGCGGGGGGCCCCCAGGGAGACTCACTGGTCCAACCAAGGAGTGCCCCTCCAGGACGCCCCCCCTCCCAGAGAGAGCCCCCAGGACCAACGCCTCCAGGACCTTGCCCAAGTTGTGACCCGGAGGGACACTGGAGGAAGGATTGTCCCTGAGGTAGGAGAAGTGGTGAAGCCTCCCCCCAGTACCTTGTCCTCCAGTCTTCTCAAGATTGGGAAGGGCATGGGAGCCTAGGTACTGGCAATACTCCCACTTTCTCCATCTCCCTCACCAAGCCGTGGCAGAAATAGAGGCCGAAGGTAAGGCTGCCCACTTTATCATGGCTGGGTTCTCTGTTTTAACCAATTACTCTGGCCCTGTTTGCCCGTTGACCCATCTGATCATGGGCATTAAACGGAAAACTAAGGAATGTCTCCAGACATACCCTTTCCCCTGTCTATTTGAGAATCCGTCGTTTAAACACTCCTCCCTTATGCTTTCCTCTTGCCCTGCCCCCTTGTTGTGAAAGGACCTGATGGTGAAGTTGGGGAAGCCAGTTTTCTCTCGTTAAGCCTCCCATCTCCCTTTTCCCTCTGTGCACCACACCTCCCCATCTTCCCCAGGAAGTGTGGAAGATAGTTTGGGATCAGGGAACTCCTAGGTGAGCTACTCTTGCTACCCACACCGTTGCTGACCTCCAAGACCCTAAAGTATTGCCCCTCTGCTGTATTTGTAGCCCCACCCAGGAGATTTTTTTGGCTGCTGTCTTAGAAGCACTTAATTTTTTGGGCACTCGAGACTATAGGGTCCCTTTGAACAAAGTCCAGATAGCATGCCAGTCTGTAAAGTATCTGGGCCATGAACTAACATCCACTTCTCGCTCCTTAACCTCAGAGAGGAAAAAGACAATCCTGTCTATCCCTGTCCCAGCCACTAAGAAACAACTTTGAACTTTTCTAGGCGTGGCTGGATTTTGAGGCCTTGGATCCCCAATTTTGGTCTTACTGCTAAGCCCCTTTATGACTGTCCTCAAAGCCCTGACTCACTCCCTCTAGAGTGGTGCCCTGATCAGACTAAAGCTTTTGAGATTTTAAAATCTAATTTGACCACCACCACCTAACCCAGTCCTTAGGACCTGACCCAGATGCTTATTTTTCAAAACAATGAGACTCTGTAGCTGCTGGATGACCTGCGTGCCTCTAGGCAGTGTCTGTTCCAGTAATTCTAACTGAGCCTCTAAACTTAGACTTGACCTCCGAAAGTGGGAAGATAACTCCCTAGTTAAACTGGGAAACTCATTAGACCACTCACACAGGGCAACTCTCATCTCCCAATACATACCATCTTTCCAAAAGCCCCCCTCCCCAAAACGACTTTCTCAGAAGTTTATACCCCCCTTGAATAGGACCCAGCAAGGCAGGGATGCCTCTACATCCCTTGCCAGCAAAAAGCAGTTTCTGAAGCCAAGACCTTCACCCCTCACCCCAAAAGAATTTGGGTCCCATTTGTCTGAGGGGGGAATGATGGGGTATGGGCTCAAGCTGAGACCTTTGCCCCTTGCTCCAAAAAGAATTTGGGTCCCATTTGTCTATAGGCCCCAGAAAACCCTTAAACTTTAGGACTCAAACAGTTGCCTGAGGCTATGCTCCACTCAATGGGCCTTTCCTTATCTCTTATTCTTATTCTGATGGACCTATCTCCTAGGATCTTTCTCCCTTTGACATCCTAATGAAGAAGCCTGGTCTTTGATCCCACTTTTGATCTTATTTGATCAAATACTTATTTGATCTTAAACCCTATTCCCTTCATAGTCTATTCCCAGCAACCTCCCAGACACTCCCATTCTCCCTAAACTCCTCCCCCAATCACCCAGATCCTCTTTCCAGCCCCTCCTCCCAATACCCCCAAATTACTTGGCTATATATAAGATTCATCCTGGCCCCCATTTAAACGCTGAGATTTCCTCATGCTTGCTTTTCTTTACAGGTGTCACCAATTTTTAGATTCCTTAAGAGTCTAGCCTGTATGGTTTATCTTTAATAAAACTTTGTCTCTGGCTGAAAGAAGATTTGGGTCGAATTCATTCAGGCAGGACCTGCTGTGTCATGATTTTGGGGTCCTAGCATCCCAAGAATCTACACTTCATCAGTTATACCTCTGGCCTTCTGAACTTTAACACTACATTCCAGTGCAGGTAGTACCTTCCTCCTCTCCCCTTTTTCAGCTCCCTTTTAGGTTTAGTCTTCCTCCATTAGAATAAAAGCTCTTTGAAGGCTGAAATTCTTTCTTTTTTGCTCTGGTCCCTTAAAAAGGGAGCAGAGTATCTCATGCCCTGGTATGGTCACCTACAACATGAACATATTCTCTTTTAAGCATATGTGGAGCACCTGGTAAGCCTTTAATAAATGCTTGTGCCCTGCCCTTTTCATCCACTCATCCATCCATCTCTTTTTTGGGGGGGGGGGGTTGGTATTTTTTTTTCCAATTTATTTATTTTAGTTTTCAGCATTTACTTCCACAAGATTTTGAGTTCTAAGTTTTCTCCCCATCTCTCCCCTCCCCCCCACCCCATGATAGTATGCATTCTGATTACACCTTACCCCAATTTGCCATTCCTTGGATCACCTCCTACCCTTCTCTTATTCCCCTTCCCTTTCTATTTTCCTGTAGGGTAAGAAAGATTTTTATACCTCATTGCCTGTGTATCTTATTTCCCAGCTGCATGTAAAAACAATTTTAACATTCATTTTCTTAAAATTTGAGTTTCAAATTCTCTCCCTTCCTCCCTCCCCACCAACCCTCACTGAGAAGGCGAACAATTTGATATAGGTTATACATGTGTAGTCATGCAAAACACTTCCATAATAGACATGTTGTGAAAGACTAACTATACTTCCCTCCATCCTATCTGGCCACACCCCACCTTTTATTCTGTTCTCTCCTTTTACCCTGTCCCTCCTAAAGTGTTTGTTTCTGATTATCACCCTCTCCCTCAATCTGCCCTGCCTTCTATTATCCCCCCCCATCCATCCATTCTTAATACCACTGGATAAGCAATTTGAAATAGCATTCATTTCCCACCAGTTGTCCTCCATGTATTGAACTCTACCATCATCATGCCTTCCAGGGACAGACCCATTTTTTTTTCCCTTCTTTTGTATGTTGTCTTTCCCCCTTTAAATTGTAAATTCTTTGAGGGCAGGAACTGTCTTTCTTCACATAGCAGGCATTTAATAAATGTTTATTAAGTTATATTGCATTGTAGCAGACAGAATATTGGACACAGAATCAGGAAGAGGTGTTCAAATCCAGCCTCTAACACTTACTATTTGGTCTTACTACATGGTCACATGGGTGGCCATGGTCATTAACTCCCTGCACCTTATTTCCTTCATCTGTAAAATGGGGACAATAATGTCATAGTAACTACCTCACAAAGTTGTTCTGAAGTAGACAATGAGATAACATAACATGTGCTTCGCAATCTATAAGCACTATATAAATGAAAACTATTACTATTATTATGTTGAGAAAACATTTCTTGATGTTTTCAAATATTTGATGTAAGCAAATCTGTTACATAGAAAAACTATACATAGGTCTTATGTGTTGCACTGTCTCAGGTACAGGCCTCTCAAGGCCTGAGATCTGATTGTTTTTCTTCCCTAATCTCTTATAGTGTCTCACTGTATAATTAAGAGAACCTTATAGAAAAATTAATACTGTTTTTGATCTCCAAAGACTGTTGGCTTCTTTGTAAATTTTCCTCAGTGCATCCCAGTACTTTTTGTACAAAAGTTTAATTATAACAAGGTGTTTCTGTCATTTCTGAAAATAAATTCTGAGTGGGTGTGCATGCCATCATGATGCTGTGAACTAGCAGTGTCTTATTATAGTGGCGCCTGCTAGTATAGTTTTGGTTAAGATTACCTAAAACTTCCATTAGAAACACAGGCCACTTTGTGTTGGGAGCTTTCACTTGGTAATATATGGTACCTTAAGTATTAACAAAAAACACTATTTTTTTAAAATACTTTTGGTGATTTTTTAAACCAGTTACTGTAAGATCATCAAAAAATTACATATGTTAAATGAGTCAAGCAGATTCTTTTTATATTCTGGTTACTAATGGCTATACCAGGGTACACAAAAGTCAGTGAAATATTCTCAAGACACAATGAAAATTAGGGACATGAGGACATCATGGAATTCTCATCCATCCAGTTTTGGTCTGAAACAACTATCAAGAGAATAGAAAATGATATAATATTTTAAGGCACTAACTAAGTCTGAAATAAGGAGTACTGAAAATAAGTACAATTTAAATAATTTATCTACATTCAGTTCATTTAGTCTAATAGTTCTGAGTGGAATAAAGTGGCTTCTATCATACACACTAATATCTTACATCAACTACCTCTCTTTAGCATATTTGCTTTATTTGTAAGGCAAAAGTAAAGACTCAGAAGGTAATTATGATATTTATTAATATTGTGTGATATTTCTGTCATGATCAAGGCTAAAGAAACTGTTTAATTACCCCCGGCATTCTATGCTTTGTTTTGAAAATTGCCACTGCATTTAAATAATGAAGATTCAGCTGTTACAGCTTTTGGGGGACATCAAACAACTAATAAAAAGTAGAATATATCACAACTTATGTTCACTACTGTATTTCATAAAAACAACGGATTGCTTAAATTCACTTTTAAATGCAAATCATATGTAACACATAACTATTTGAGGGAAATAAGCAAATACAGAGTAAAAAGGAAAATAAACATAGATATGATAGGTTTAGACCAATAATTTCATTAGTATGGGAAATTAAGAATTGAGGAAACTCCCTGTACCAAAGCAGGATGATACCTTATAGCCTTAGAGAATTGCCTAGAGCAGTGAAAAGCTAAGTGCCTGGCCCAGAGTCTAGAAGTCAGTATGTTTCAGAGGCAGGCCTTGGGGCCAGCTCTCTAGCTATTCCTCCACTACGTCTCTATAGTTATTATACAATTTACTTATAATAAACCCAATCTCTATTTGCTTTGCTTACCGTATTTATACTTATTTATAAGATGACAGCCACCCTACTGAACACTGGTCCTTCCCATAAGTCCTATCTCTGTCCTCTGTACCTCTCAGCCTAGTCATTCACCCTGCAACTGCTCCCTCCTGTAAGTGTGACCTTCCCCCTTTTTTATTATAAACTCCTTAAGGGCTAGAACCGTCTTACTTTTGTATTTGTATCCCCAGTGATTAACACAATGCGCGGCACATAATCACTTAAAATGCTTTTTCACTCATTAACTGATGTGCCCTCTCACTTACCTGGCCCCATTATGTTCTAACTTATTCTCAGCAACAATGTAATTAAAGTCTAAGTAATAAAGCAGCTAGGTGGCATAAAGGATAAAGTGCTGTACTTGGAGTCAGGAAGATCTCAGTTCGAATTCTGTCTCAGACACTTACTGAGCAAAATCACTTAACTTTCTCACCCTCATTTTCCTCATCTGTAAAATAACCTACCTCACAGTGTTGTTTCGAGGATCAAATGAGATAACAATGTCAAACGCTTAGCAAACCTCAAAGCACTATATAAATGATACCTATTATTAATATGCTAATGTTTTAAATGACAGTTAGTATTACTATGAATGCCATAATTGCATTTCCTTGCTATTTAACAAGAAGCAACTTCATTTAACTTTCTCCACATTATCTCCAACTTGTCTGTCTTTCAAATCAAACAGCCAAGACATATCACTCAAACTTCAATTCTCTTCACTATTTTTCCTATTTTTCTTTTTTTCCTCTACTTTAAGTGCTTTTTATATTGAAAGACACAGTGTTTCTATCTGTACCCCAACCCTCATCCTCAGCTATGAGGCTCAGGAATTTATCATCTGACTTCTTAAAAAGAGCAACAGCATTACTCAGTAAGTTCCATAAAATTAAAACACTAAGTACTAAAAAAATCAATCAGAGAAGGGAAAGTAAAAGATTCCTCCCTAACATATAAGAAAAATAATTAATTTATATTATTATAATAACTACCTTTAAATTTCTGATAGAATTGTTAAATAACAATGAAATGTGGCACAGCATATTGGAAAGAGCCCTGGAATGGCAATCAGGAAGTCTAAGTTTAGAGTTCAGATTCTGTACCTTAACCAGCTGGGTTCTCTTGGATAAGTCATTTTATTTCTCTGTGACTCAGATTCTTCATCTATTAAAAATTAAAGTATTGGATAATATAATCTCTTAAAAGTTTGTTTCTTGCTCTAAAATTCTATAACTAGCTTTTAAGTAAAGTAGTAGAAATTGGACAAATGCAACGTTTCAAGTGTTAAAGTTACTGGATTCAATTAAACTTTATTCAACAAGAATTTACTGAGTCTCTACTATGTTCCAGACTCCATTATAGGTACTGGGAGATACAAAGGCAAAAATGAACCAATGCTTGCCCTCAAGGGGGACACATTCACCTGGGGGAAAACAAGATGTATAAACAAAATGAACACAAAGTTTTTGGGGTGAAAGCAAGCTAACTAGGGAGATTAGGAAAGGCCTCCCTGTATCACATGAGCTATGCTTTAAAGAACGTTAAGGACTTCTATAAATTAGAGATGGATTGCTGTGTACAGGACATAAGAGTTATGTGTAATTAGCCTGGCAACAAAGGCTGGAGCCAGATTATGAAGGACTTTAAATGCCAAAAAGAGGTATTTGTACTTTGTCATAAAGGTAATGAATGAGGAGCTACTTAAATTTTCTCAAACCAAGAAGTAACATGGTCACACTTGTACTTTGAGCATGTCAATTTAACAGCTATAAAAAGACAGATGATAGAAAGACCACATAATCATAGATTTAGATTTTGATTGAACATAAAAGGTCCAATCCCTTCATTTTGTTGTTGTTATTGTTCAGTCATGTTTGACTTTTTGTGACCCATATTTGGGGTTTTCTTGGCAAAAATCCTGGAGTGGTTTGCTATTTCCTTCTCCATCTCATTTTACAGATGAAGAAACTGAGGCAACAGGATTAAATGACTTGCCCAGGGTCACACAGCTAGTAAGTGTTGGAGGCCACATTTAAACTTGGGCCTTCCTGACTCCAGGCCTGGAGTTCTATGCATTAGACCACCTGTTTGCTACCCTTCATTTTGCAGATTATGAAACTAAGGCCCATAAAAATTAAGTGATTTGTCTCGGGTCAGACAGCTAGCAAGTGTCTGAGGTCTTCCTAACTCAAATCCCAATGTCCCATCCACTACATCAGAGATTTCAAACCTGCAAAACTTCCCAGTGTGATCAAAGCCAACATGCAGTCAGCTATATCTATCTGAGTTTGACACCACACTATCTCTCTCCAGACAAGAGACTGGATGCAGGGGAACCAACTACGAAACTATCGCAGTAATGAAGGCAATAAATGATGAGGGCTTAGACTTGGGTGACTGTCATAGAAGAAGAGAAAAAGACTTAGAAATTGATTATACAGTAGGGAGAGAGAATGAAGAGACAAGGATGATTCTAGGTTGTAAACCTCAATGACTGGAAGGATAGGAGTATCCTTGAAAAAAATAGGGAAAGATAAGTTTAGGGAAAAAGATAATAAATTTCATTTTGGACATCTTGAGGTTGATATGCATGCCTAAAAGACATTCAGTGGAGATGTCCAATAGGCAACTGAAGATATAGAGATATATGTATAGATATGGGGATTATCTTCACAGATATGATAGTTGAATCCAGGAGAGCTAAGGAGTTCACTTACACAGAGTGTTAAGGAGTATTATGCCAGGCAAAAGATTTTATATTTTATACCAGAGGAAATAAGGAGCTACTAGAGATTCTTGAGAAGGATAGGGACATAGTCCAACGCTTTAGGAATATTAATTTGTCAATGTGATGATGGATTTCAGAAGAAGTGACTGAAAGCAAGGAGAATAATTAGTGTTCTATAATCTAGGCAACAATCAAAACACTAAGTGGCTAAGTGCTCCATTGGTACTCAATATATTAAGCACTTAATAAACTATTATACATTGATATCTATTTCCCAAACTATTTAAAAGTAAAATATAATAACTCAGAAAAGGTCAAAATTACAAAAATAAGTTTGTACAATTTAGCCAGAGCAATTACAAGGAATAATATTCACCATCATCAATAAAGGATATAGAGTCAAATTTCAACCTCACCAAGGTACACCCTAGTAAAATTAAACCACAGTATTCAGAAATAATTATACATTTGGATAATTATATTACAGAATATAGAACCCATCCTTAACTATACACAATGCCTAGTTCAGAAGTATTGAGCCCTACCCCTCATATAATGTAAAACATATATTCTTCACTAAGTTTTCTATCCCTCCAAAACTGTTCCTCAAATGCTCTTCATTGAAACCATGGGTCTCCATTAAGCCTAGTCCCCTTCTTTCTTAATAAGCAAGGATAGAGAAGCAAAGGAAAAAAGAAGAGCTGTTTATTCACAAAACAAAATCTCTTATAGGTCTTTTCTGGTTTTCTGCTTTTCAGGAAAATTCAGCTAGTCTTATCCAATTTGAAGTGTCTAACAAAGTGCCTTTCACCCAGCAGGCACTAAGTAAAGAAACAAATGAATGAATTCTGCTGATTAGTCTCATAACACCCCTTGAAGCTTTTAAAGTTAACAAAGAACTTTCATTACTACAGCCTTATGAGATATGAAATGTCACTGTCATACCAATTCTATCTACACCATCATTCAGCTTTTCCTATGCTAAATACCATCTCTCTTAAGGCTTTCTAACTCTGACAATGGTATCTACCCTTCCTCAGCAAAATCTGGTCTAAAATTTATGAGATTCATCTCATGTCCAAAGGATTGGTTCTATCTGCAATCTTTTCACTTTTATACCTTCCTTCATCCCCACATCCCTGCACAATAAACTGAATATTTATGTATACAAATTCCTGTTAAATGGAGAAAAAGGAGCTATTTTATATATACCAACACACTACACTACACATATCAAAAGCATAGCATTTAAAATTAATTATTTCTCCCAGTTTTTAGTAATAAATATTAAGCTCTACTGCTATGAGGTTCATGGATTGCTACAGCCAAAGAAACGTTCACCTGCTGGCCAACGTGTTGGTGACAAGTCTCTTAGTAGTTAGTTTAGACCTACAAGGTTTTCAAAGCAGATCTTGTATAGAAAATTTGTGGGAGAACATAGATAAGAATCACACAAGATAAGGAATGAGTTAAGATCTTCTGTTGAAAAAAATGAAATCATGGATCTATGGAAGAGTATTTAATAACTGACTAGATTTTCTTTTTTAGCTGTTCATAAATGGATGACTACTGCTGATTTTTTAATGAGTCCAAATGAAAATAGATTCTCTTGAAATATTTTAACATGATTCTAGGATCTTGCCAATGTAACTGATGATAATTACATTTCCTATCTGATTTGCATAACAATCAGTTCTACATATACTTAAATATGACAAATATTAATGCTGACAAGTCAGTTATGACAGGTCTTTAATTTGAAAGCAATAACAATAAGCTCCTTTTTTGTGACAAACAATACTTTACCCCTAAGTTTTCAGTAACTCTACAAAATACTTTTTTTAATTTTCATTTTGGAATATTTTCACTATCTTAGTATACTTGTTCAACTTTACCAATGCTTAAAAATGAGTATAATTCCAATTCTCAAGCCTACAATTACAATTTAGATGAATGAATACTAACTTTAAAGGTGAGAGAGAAGAAAAATAAACCCTAACTTTAAAGTGGCAGAGAAGGAAAAAAAACCACAGAAGGTAGGTTACTAACACTACAATTCAGTTTAATACAGCATTCTCAGGAAGGGGTGTGTTCTAATTTTTAAAATCATTGGCATGTTTTGTTTTGATACAATTAACATTTCTCAGCAAAAACACAATCACCCTCCAAGTCTATTACCCCAAAATGAACAAACAAAACTAGCTAAGAGTGATTCTAATTTATACTACATGTCCATTTCCTACTTTTGTAGTTTACTGATTATTTACAGAAAAAATATATATATACTTTTTTTTAGTAACTTTGTACCAAATTGCTGCATTTAACCGGAGTTTTGTTTTAATGTTAATTTGATTTACATTTTTTTAGTCATAGTGCATTTTTTTATTTTAGTTATGCTTTCTTCAGTCTCTATCACTTCATAGTCATTATGGCTTGTAGTCCAAATATTTCATTTCATTCATATAGCATATTTTGTTCAGCCATTCCTTGACTGTTGGGCACATATCTTATTCCAATTTTTTGTTATTAAAAATGTTGCTATATTTTTGTACAAATCATTAACCTCCCTGAGTGCCATTGTAAGCTACTGGAAAGAACATTGCATTTAAAGTCTGATGACCTGGTTTCAAATCCTAACCCTATCACTCACTACCTATGCAACTTTCTTTAGTCCATCACCAAAATATGGGGATTTCCCTCGATGAGCTCTAAGGTCCTTTAACAAGCTTTATATCTACAATCCTATGAGCACAATGATGTGATCACTGAGTTAAAGGATTTGAATTTAGTAACTTTTCTTGAATAATTACAAATAGTTTTCCAAAATGGCTAGATCACTTCACAGTTCTTCCAGCAGTGGACTATGTGCCTGCCTTCCCACAGCCCCTCAAAGATTTAACTTTTTCATTTTTCCAATTTGACAAGTATGAAGTAATACCTTAATTGTTTTATTTTGTGTCCATTTGTTTTGATTTTTAGTTATTTTGGACAGGGGCAAGTAGGTGGTGCAGAGAATAATAAAGTCAAGAAGACTCATCTTAACTGAGTTCAAATCTGGTGTCAGACACTTGCTAACTGTGACCCTGGGCAAGTCACTTAACCCTGTTGCCTCAGTTTCCTCATCTGTAAAATGAGTTATAGTAGGAAATGGTAAACCACTCTAGTATCTTTGCCAAGAAAATCCCAAAAGTGGTCATTAAGAGTTAAACATGACTGAAATGACAAAACAACAAAACAACAATTTTGGACAATCATTCAAATGATTTTTGACAAAATTAAAGGACCAGACTAGCTAAGTTCAAAGAGGCAATCAACAAGTATTTATTAAGAGCGCACTCTGTCAAGCTGGGATATAAAGAAAGGTTGATACAGTCCTCGCCCTCAAAGAACTTACATTCTAATGGGGGAGACAACACATATGTAAATAGGTACATATAAGATACATATAAAGTAGAAAGATGAGGACAGTATTAGCAACTGCTGAGTCTGGGAACAGCCTCCAGCAGAAGCTATTTACTTGGTGATGAATTCATTAACCATGGAAACACATGAAATTAGGAATTAAGAAATTAAGAAAAATTTTAAAATATAAAATGATATTCAATTCTGTGTGACCCCCTCATGTTTCTGCAAAGACTAAAGCAAAGTGACGGAAGATATAGAGTACTAAAAGAAAAAGTAAAGAGAACAAAGATTTAAAAAAAAAAGGTTAAGAACTTTGTTCAGGGTAGTTGAGATGATGAAAATGCACGGCAAGAAAGAGAGAAGTTGTAACTCTTATTTTCTTCTTTTCCTTCTGCAGAGGAGAATATCCATTGGAACAGAAACATTAATAGGCAGTTAATATCTAGCATACATAAATAAATAATAAGAGAATACCTACCAGTCCTAGATGAGTTCAAGTCACCTAACCCAGAGTACTGAAAGAACTGAAAGATATGATATGATGATAAAGATATGATAATGATAATCTATTGCCAGTAGTCTCTGAAAGATCAGGGAAAACTGGAAAGACACCAGAGGACTGGAAAAAGCTAAATATTGTCCCAATTTTTTTAAAAGGGAGGGAAGAAGATATAGAAAAACGTAAACTATAGACTAGTGACCTTGGCAACAATCCTGGCAAATTCTGACATTAAAGAACATCTACAAAAGGTAGCAATGATGATAAAAAATCACTGGCTTCCTTATAGACCCAACTAAAATCCTACTTTCTCCATGAAACTTGTCCCAATCCCTCATAATTTTAGAGCTTCCCCTTTATTGATTATTTCCAAATCCTGTTCTTTTTACATAGTTCTTTGCATGTTATCTCCATTACACTGAGCTCCTTGAGAGAACAAAGAAGTCTTCCACCTTTCTTTGTATCTCCAGCACATGGCATAGTGCCTGGAACATAGTAGATGCTTAATAAATAGAAAAGCAGAAATATTGACCTTCAATCAAGTTAACATTTATTAGGTGCCTATTACGTACTATAATACAATAAAAATTATAATCAATAAAAGGCATTTGAAGGATAAAAACTTAAACAGAAATTAAATAACTTAATACTAAAGAATTAGTGGTTCAAATAAGAAATCATAAGAAACAATAATTTCATCAAATAAAAAGACAACAACAAGACAAAATGCCAAAACTTTTGGGACACAGAGAGTGTAATCTAAAGGGAAATTTGATATCTCTAAACACTTTCATGCAACTAAAATGAAAACTAGAAAAGTAATAAATCAAAAATTCTAACTATACACAAAAACAGAAAATTTTAAAATCAAAGAGAAGGTAAACAAAACTGAAAATTAAAAAAATGAATTGATAAATAAATTTAGTAGCAGGTTCAGAATGAGAATTACTTTTTTAGTCATGGCCAAAGTGTGGATCTGTTTTATTTGACTATGCTTATTTATTACAAGGCTAGGTTTTAGGAACATAGTGGAGGGACAAATGGTTATCAGATGAAAGGGAATAGTGATGAAGAAGCGGAAAAGAAAGTAACATATAAAATCCAAGGAAGAGAGCAGAAAGGAATCCAGACAGAGACACAGATAATCAGGACTATTATGGAATAACCATGTTAAATTTATTAAATATTTTTTTTAAAACAAGCTGTATGCAATTATTCACAGTTTCACATATGATCCTTTTTCTGTTCTTGGTATATGGAAAAAATGTGTACTGATGTTTGTCAATTTCATGATACTAAAAAAGATAAAAATTAAACCCAATGGAATGAAATATAGGATCTAATTAACAACAGAAAGGAAGGCATGTCATTCAAAGGAGCTCAATCTAAAGGGGCTTAGGAGGTGGGGAAAGTTACAAATACACTTAAGTTTTCTTAGCCTCCACTCCAAAAACTTTTTCTGAGATCTGTAGCAAAAAAAAGTAAATGAGTACAGATTACATTCTCTTACAATGAATACCATCTACTATAAGAAACATTCATATAAATTCCAGGATGACAAAGTAATATGGATATCCCCTTCAATTTTTTTAACAGAATGTAATGTTCTTCAGTCCAGAAATGAACAAATTTTAAATTGAGTAGCTTTATACCTCTTATAGGTCACTATCATTCTCATATGAGTTTCCCATTCTCCTTGGCCTGCTCCACAAAGAAGGGACTTCCTCTTTCACTGCTCCAAGAAAAAACATCCTTTTTTCAAAAAAAGGTTTCCTTGTTTGCTGAAACCAGATTAAACTTTAGTTACATTTCAACTAGCTAATAAGAAAACTGATCAACCAAGGTTTTTGGTTTATTTCTTACACCCACACAGAATATCAAGTTCACAAAATGCTAAAAGATTCTAGAATTCAGCTCCTAATTTAAACTGAGTCAGAATACTAGTGTGGTATTAATTTTTATTTCTATGTCTTTAATACTTGTTGCTGTCTTCATTATCACGCTTTCAAATGTTTTAAAAAAGAATGCCTTTTTTTGAAGGTGATTTTTTTCAAAAAGAAAGCTCAAAGGGGAATGGAGCCAAGACGGCAGAGTAAAAGCAGTGACTTGCACGAGCTCTCCCCCAAACCCTTCCAAATACCTGTAAAAAATGACTCTGAACAAATTCTAGAGCAGCAGAACCCACAAAAAGACAGAGTGAAACAAATTTCCAGCCCAACACAACCTGGCTGGTTGATAGGAAAGGTTTATTGCCCCTGGCTGGGAGATGACAGCAGTTCAGCATGGGCCATGCAGGCAAAGACTGGCCAGAGCAAACCTGGAGCAGGCCTCAGGAAACTGAATCACAGGCAGCTGTGGCATTTCCAGACTTCCCACCCACAAAAGCCAAAGACAACTTAGAAAGTCAGTGTAAAAGGTCTGTCAGACCTAGGTGAGAGAGGCACTCAGTCCAGTCCTGGCCCTAACACAGCCTCGGGGCGGGGTCACAGGCAAAGGAGCTTGGAATTACAACCAAGGGTCAACCACCCAGCGAAAATGAGCATGATCTTTCAGGGGAGGAGATGGACATTCAATGAAATAGGGGACTTCCAAACCTTCCTGATAAAAAGACCAGAGTTCAACAGAAAATTTGATTTCCAAATACAAGACTCCAGAGAGACATAAAAAGGTAAATGGGACAGAAAAAAAGAACATGCTATTAATAAGGGCAAACTGTTTACATCCCTACAAGGGAAGATGACACTTATTGTCTCTTGTGAAATGTATGGTTTTTACACCATTTAAAAGGGATATACATAGAGGGGGTGGGTATAAGTTGACTTTGATTAAATGATTAATAATAATATAATAAATATAATAATAATAATAAAAAATAATAAATAATGATTAAAAAATCTAATCAAGTGGGTTAAATGGATCTAAGTAAGTGAATAAATCTGATCTAACTAAGGAAATTTACTGAGAGAAAAGGAAAGGAGGAGGCAGACAAGGGTAAATTATGTTACAGGAAAAGGCACAAAAACCTACTACAGTAGAGGGAAAGAAGAGAGGGAGACAAGCATTGTTTGAACCTTACTCTCATCAGATTTGGCTCAAGGAGGGAATAACATAATCAGTTAGGTAGGAAATCTAACTTGCCCTATAGGCAGTAGGAGGGAAAAGGTGAAAGAAAAAGGAGCTGGTATAGAAGAGAGGGAAGAAATAATAAGGGTAAAGGGGAAGAAAGGGGAGAGGACTAATAGAAGGGAGGTGGGACTGAGGGAGGTAGTGGTCAAAAGCAAAATACTAGTGAGGAGGGAAAGGGAGAAAGGCGAAAGAAAAGCATAAACAGGGGAGAAACAGATGGAGAGAAAGACACACATAACTGTGAATGTGAATGGGATGAACTCTCCCATAAAATGGAAGTGGATAGCAGAATGGATTAAAAACCATAATCCTACAATATGTTGTTTACAGAAAACATATTTGAAACAGAGGGACACATACAGGATAAAGGTAAAAGGCTAGAATAGAATATATTATGCTTCAGCTGCAGCAAAAAAAGCAAGTGTAGAAATCCCGATCTCAGACAAAGCAAAAGCAAAAATAGATCTTATCAAAAGAGATAAGGAAGGAAACTACATCCTGCTAAAAGGCACCACAGACAATGAAGTAATATCATTGCTAAATATATATGCAACAAATGGTATATCATCCAAATTCTTAGAGAAGTTCAGGGAGTTACAGGAAGAAACAGACAGCAAAACTATACTAGTGGGGGACCTCAACCTTACCCTCTCTGAACTAGATAAATCTAACCACAAAATAAACAAGAAAGAAGTTAAGGAGGTGAACAGAATATTAGAAAAGTTAGATATGGTAGACCTCTGGAGAAGGTAGACCAAATGGAGATGGAAAGGAATATACTTCTTTCTCGGTGGTTCATGGGATATACACAAAAATTGACCATGTACTAGGGCATAAAAACCTCACAATCCAATACAGAAAGGCAGAAATATTAAATGCATCCTTTTCAGATCATGATGCAATAAAAATTATATGTAATAAATGGCCATGGAAAGGTACAAAATAATTGGAAACTAAATAATCTAATCCTAAAAAATGAATGAGTCAAACAACAAATCATAGAAACAATCAATAACTTCATTCAAGAGAATGACAATAATGAGACAACGCGCCAAAACTTATGGGAAGCAGCAAAAGTAGTTCTTATGGAAAGTTTTATATCTCTAAATGCTTACATGAATAAAATAAAGAGGAGATCAATGAATTGGGCATGCAACTAAAAAAACTAGAAAGAGAACAAATTAAAAATCCTCAATTAAACACTAAATTAGAAATACTGAAAACCAAAGGAGAAATTTTAAAAATTGAAATTAAGAAAACTACTGAACTAATAAATAAAACTTAGAGCAGGTTTTATGGGGAAAAAAATAGATAAACCTTTGGTTAATTTAATTTAAAAAAAGGAAGAAGAAAACCAAATTACCAGTATCAAAAATGAAAAGGGTGAATCTACCACCAAGGCAGAGGAAATTAAAACAATAATTATGAACTATTTTACCCAACTATAGGCCAATAAATTTGATAATCTTAGTGAAATGGATGAATATTTACAAAAATATAAATTGCCCAGATTAACAGAAGAGGAAGTAAAATACTTAAATAACCCCAACTCAGAAAAAGAAATTGAACAAGCCATTGATGAACTCCCTAGGTAAAAACCTCCAGGGCCAGATGTATTTACAATTGAATTCTATCAAACACTTAAAGAGCAAGTAATTCCAATACTATATAGACTATTTGGGAAAACAGGCAAAGAAGGAGTCCTACCAAATTCTTTTTATGATACAAATATGGTGCTGATACCAAAACCAGAAAGAGTCAAAACAGAGAAAGAAAATTATATACCAATTTCCCTAATGAATATGGATGCAAAAATTTTAAATAAAATATTAAGAAATAGATTACAGCAACTTATCACAAGAATAATACACTGTGACCAGGTAGGATTTATACTAGGAACACAGGGCTGGTTCAATATTAGGAAAACTATCAGCATAATTGATCATATCAACAACAAAACTAACAGAAACCACAGGATGATCTCAACAGATGCAGAAAAAGTTTTTCACAAAATACAACATCCATTCCTATTAAAAACACTAGACAGCATAGGAATAAATGGAGTCTTCCTTAAAATAATAAGCAGCATCTACCTAAAACCTTCAGCAAGTACCACATGTATTGGGGACAAGCTAGAAGCATTTCTAGCTCGAGGGTGAAACAAGGATGTCTATTATCACCACTGTTGTTCAATACGGTACTGGAAACATTAACTTTAGCAATAAGAGAACAAAAAGAAATTGAAGGTATTAGAATAGGCAAAGAAAAAACAAAGGTATTCTGCAGATGATACGATGATATACTTAGAGAATCCTGGAGAATCAAGTTAAAAACTATTTGAAATAATAAACAGCCTTAGCAAAGTTGCAGGCTATAAAATAAACCCACATAAATCATTGGCATTTCTGTATATTACCAACAAAGCCCAAGAAGAGATAGAGAAATTCCATTTAAAGTTAGTGTATATATAAAATATTTAGGAGTCTACCTACAGAAACAAACCCAGGAACTATATGAACACAACTACAAAACACTTTTTACACAAATAAAGTCAGATCTAAATAACTGGAAAAACATCAGTTGCTCATGGGTAGGCCGAGCTAATATAACATGATAGGATTTAGCTATCAGGTACATACTTATAAATGGCACTGAGGCAAAGTCCTATAAGGTGTACTTACGTAATACTCTAAGGAAGTTGTCTCAGAAGCACTCTCATGAAGCAAAGGGCTTGGGTCTAATTTGGGGGTCATGTAGCAAAAGATGAACTCTGACTTCTCTCCCAATGCTGAGAATATGAGATTTTCTGACTTGTCCAGGCTCACACAGCTAGGGAGTATTATAAACAGTACCTGAATCCAATTTTCTCCTAACCAGCATAGTTCTTTACATGACCATGATGCTTCCACAGAGTGTAAATAAGTCAAATAATTTCTGGCTTTGCCTCTAAACTTTAATACAATGTAAGATTGAGCATTGTAGGGGCAGCTAGGTGACAAAGTAGAAGAGCACAGGCCCTGAAGTCAGGAGTAACTGAGTTCAAATCTGGCCTCAGACCCAACACTTAACACTTACTAGCTGTGTGACCCTGGGCAAGTCACTGAACCCCAACTGCCTAAAAATTAAAAAATAAATAAAATAAAAAATAAAAATAAGATTTAGCATTATAATAACAAAATAAAAATTAAATCCTTATTTATACACATTTATCTAATAAAAGAGTTATTAATTTTAAACAGAACCCAGTTATCTCTTGAGTTATACTTTGTGATCCTATTTGTAAGCAACAGTTGCTGATCCTCTCATAATAAAGAAAGCCTCCAGGACAGCTAGGAGGCTCAGTGGATAAAGCACTGGCCCTGAAGTGAGGAGGACCTGAGTTCAAATCTGGCCTCAGACCAAACACTTGACACTTACTAGCTGTGTGACCCTGGGCAAGTCACTTAACCCCAACTGCATAAAAATAATTAAATAAATAAATAAAAAATAAAGAAAGCCTCAGACTGTGGGATAGACAAAGACCTCTTAATCATGTATTATATACTTTGATCTAGAGGTGGAGTTGTAGTGTGGTGTGTATGAATGTGTATACGCATATATGTACATATATTCATGTAACATTTCTGATCAGTAATTGTTAGTACCCAAGACTATGCCTCTGCTTTATTACTATACATTCTATGCATGGAAACTACCACATAATTTTATTCCTGAAGTTTATAATACTCTAAAGAAATTAAGCCACATTTTTATACCCGTCTGCTCCCTTTCTGTTTAACTAATGTTCTTCTGTTCCCTTTCTGCTTTAAAATATTTATTTTTCCTATTAAAATTCTGAATTTATTTCTATTCTAAGAAGAACAACAACAACATAACCTGGTATAGTGGGGAGAAGCTTAGCCTGTTAGCCTATTTTCTCATCTGAAAACTAGGGATAAAACCAACCTCCAGAAGGTTGTTGTGAAGATCAAACAACATAATATACAAGAAGGGTGTGTTATAAACTAAGTACCTATATAAATGTAAGGTGGAAATGACAACACTAGTGTTAAGTACAAGTAACTGCTGGTTAAGTACAAGTAACACAATCATTTGAAAATCTATCTTGATTGTGTCAATTACCTATTATTTCAGTTAAGAGTGTAGAAAGAAAGTGGACTGATTATAAGAATGAAAATTTAATAAGAGTTAAATAGTTAAAAAATACCCTGACAATTCAACAGCCTATTTTTAGATTAGTACCAGTTCAAATGTACATTTAGGCTTAGGTCTCATTTTCTATATTGCTCATGGTCCAAAATATAACTTCAGCCCTAATTCTGATGACATTTGCATCCTGGAACAAACCACTGTTCCACATGGCTTTAAAACTTAAAAGCACTGGTGTTTCAAAGAAGTCAAATGTTTTAGAATGTAAACTCTTACGAACCAAAGGATATATCTAAGTCATCCTGAATACTTTAACACTCATGGCATACAACACTTTACAATTTACCAAACACTTTCTAAAAATATACATATACATTAAAAACTATTAATAAATGGACAGTATATTATTATTATTATTATTATTATCATTATTACCATCATCTTACCAATTCAAGAGAACTTAAATGATTTGCCCACAGTTAAATGTCAGAGCTGGATCTCAAACCCAGGTCAATAACTATATTCCTCTGGTTAGAAGCTATATGTTATATATATTAAGCCTCTTCAGTTTAGACTAAGTGAAAGGCAACACAAATTCAAAATTCTCATGACTCTATTTTCCAATCTATCTAATGGAAGGTAAAATTAACAAAAGAATGAAAGAGATAACAAATAGTCCTTAAAAAAAAGTCAACCAAAAAGACTTCAGCAACTATTATGCATATGCCCTCAGGCTGGTCCCCAAGTAATTTAGGTCTGATACTAAAATAAAATGAGAAAATCATAGTCAAGTTAACAAAAGAAGATTTACCTAGCCAGAGTAAAGGAGGAATATTCAACAAGTTTGCAGCACTCAGCTAAGTAGGCATGGCCCTCCTCTTACCTCTATATGGAAAAGCATATGATCTGCAGAGCAAATGGAGAAATCTCAAGTCCGTGGGCTTGATATCCCAGAAGTCAAAAGGGCCCAAGCTATTTTATGCCTTCAGCAAAAGAAGAGGCCACCAGAAAGCATGTAAGGCTCAATTATGCACTAGGTGGTTGAGTCATACTCCACCGAACCAATTAAGTCTTGGGGACAGTTTCCTTGGCTTTTGGGAAAGGAACTAGCCTAATCTACAGGATGAGGGGTGGAGGAGAAAGGGAAAGGACTATACAACTAGACTATAACTCCTGGGAAATCTTTATAAGAGTTGATTATATAGGAATTGAGTGTAACCTTAACAAAAAAGACTGAAATGGAAAGATTCTGCAGATTATCTTCTACCATAGAACACATTCTTGCTATCACAAAACTGAGATGCGAAGAGAAGTTAAGATCCTATGAATTTGCTTACTGATTTCTTTAAAAGCATTTTACTTAGCATTACAAACTACAACCTTGAAGCCTCGTTCACACAATATTCATATACACACAAATTAAAATTATACATGTGACCAAAGCAGATAACTATTTTTTAAACAACCACCTGAGTACCAGCATCAAATGAAATATAGAAACAAAACATAAGCTCTTCTAAAGTGTTCACTAAATGTCACAGCAGATGTTTTGATGTCCTAACAAAAAAGTATCCCCTAATTAATCATGAGGTTCTCCAAATGCTCCTATTCGGATGACAACGTACTAACAGCACTGAGCTCTGGAATACTACAAAGCCAAGAAAAGAGGAGAGGAAGTGGATTGCATTTGGGAAGTTGGACATGAATTCTAAATCATTCAATGTCCCAAAAGTCCACTTAAGACAAATATCTCAAGACATATATTTCTGGGAAATAAATGGCCAATCCAATAGTGAGAAAGAAAGAAGACAGGCAATCTATATGCTACACTAATATTCTCAAGATATTGAAAGGACAAGAGGAAGTGACAAGGTCTAGAGGTTTAGGGGTGCTGGAACCCCAAAATCACAACATGCAGATCCTGCCCGAAAGAATTCAACCCAAGCCTTCTTTCAGCCAAAGACAAGGTTTATTAAAGATCTGGCCAGACTCTCAAGGAATCTGAGCACCTGTGAGATATTGGCTTGATTGTAAAAATCTGAGCAGTGGCTACATTATAAGAATCAGAGCAGTGGCTAGATTTTAGGAATCTGAGCATCTTAATGGAGACAAAATGAACGTTATACACAGAAAGATTGTGGGAGGAATCTAGGAGTGGACTGGAGGAGGGGTCTAAGGAGATCTGGATGGGAGTGGCCAGTAAAATGGAATGAACTGGACTCCTGGGAAATGTCCAGGGCCATAGGGGAGGGCTAGGCTAGGTTAAGGGTAACAGAATTGGGAGATTGGGTGTAGCCACAAAGAAAGGCCAGTTGATGGGATTACAGCCTCAGGCAAATGCCAGAGATTTGGCCATGTGGGAAAATTCAGGGTTTTTCCGTTTTGGGATTTAGCTCCCATCCTCATCAGAAGGACTCTAGAGCACTGAGGTCTTCTACAGAGAATCTGTAGAAATATAAAAATTGTCATCATCAGTTCAACTAGCCCTCTCTTCCATTCCACAGTGTAAATCACCTCAACATCATGTCCCATTCTCTACTCCTTTTTCCTGTCTAGGAAGAAGTACACCTTCTCTTTGACAATGACAATCTTTCTGTTTCTATCCTTGATCCCACTGTTGCGGTCTGAGAGGTTGAGACCCCTCAAAGACTGGAGTACAGGATGTGGTCATCTGGAATGAATTCACAGACTCAAGCAATCTTTAAGTCAAGTTGGCAAAAGTTTATTGTTACTCTATACAGCGAGCAAGGATTCTTAAAGAACCTACAATCTTAGAGGGGTACAGTTAAAGTTTATATAGGATAAAATATAGTAAAACGTGTCAAATATGCACATATCAGTTCTTAAAGGAACATTGAGCAGGTGTTTTACCCAGAGTTTACCAGGAAAAGTTGGGGGCAGGGGGAGCGCCATACAAAGGTGTAGTTTTAGGTCTGCAACATCACTAAGTTAACTAGAGGTCAGGACTGACTGAGAGTTGCCCAGTCTGCCATCAATCAATGTCTTGTTTGACAAGACAGATGTAGGGAGTATACATATGTCTTAAGTCCAGAATACACATAATGAGGAGCCCAAGATGTAGATAATGAGGTAGGGTGGTGGTATAGAGTACCAGTGTGCATGAATATCTTTATGACCCAGTACAAAGCCAGTTCAAACCAGTAATTCCTTCAGGTGCCGTTTGTAACTGCTGGGGCCCACGCATGAGTAACTGCTAGGCACAGTGTCCTTGGGCTGGGGGAAACTGCCAGGGATAGTGTTTCTGAGGCTAGGGAGAAACTGGGGTCCAAGCACAGGCACCTAAGCACCCCATCACCATCATCTCTTTCCTCACTCCCTAATTTTTAACTTCTTATCCAATGCCTCCTGCCTGGGCTACCTATAAACATGCCCTAGATCTGTACTCTCAAAAAACTTTTAATCTACCCTCCCCTCAAGCTAACAACCTATAGCTCTCCTCTCTTCCATAATCAAGCTCCTAGAAAAATCAATCTACACCCATTGCCTCTACTTTCTCATTTTTCAACCCCTTGCAATCTGGCTTCTCTCCCCACCATTCCACTTAAATCACTCTTCCAAAATCAGTAATGAAATTCATTTTTCTCAATCATCATCCTTCTTGACCTCTCTGCAGTATATAATACTGTTGCCTGCTGGTCATTTTGCATATTCTCTCCTCTCTGTTTCTGTGACACAGTTCTATCATGGTTTTCTTTCTTCTACATGTCTGACCAATCTCAGTTTCTTCTGCAGTACTGTCATCTCTGTACTTTTGTACTCTGTACTCAGTCAGCTCTGTACTTTTCTCTCTTGGTGATTTTATCAAGTCCTATCAATTCCACCATTTTCTACATGCAGATAATTTCCCAAATCTAACTATTTTTTCCTTAGCTCCCTCCTAAACTCCAGTCCAACATCTCCATTGTCTACTTGACATGTCCACTTGGATGTTCCAGAACTATCTCTAACTCAATATATTCAAAGCAGAACTCATTATCTTTCTCCATAAACCCAACTGTCCTTCTAACTTCCTTATTTGTGGTAAGGGCATCTCCATTCTTCCAGGTTCTCAACCTAAATGTCATCCTGGACTTTTTATCTTCATTCATCCCCTATAAACTATCAGTTCCTAAATCTTATCAATTCCACTCTTCACTATCTCTCATACTCATCCTCTCCTCTCCAATCACACCATAACCACCCTAGATCTGATCCTAATTACCTAGAGCACTGCAAGAACTCCAACTGGTTTCCCTGAATGCAGCCTCCCTTCTTTCCAATCCATCATCCACAGAGCTGGCAAATTTATATTCCTAAAGTGCAAGAATGACCATGACTCCCCTGACCAAAAAGCTTCAGTGATCCCCACTGCCTTTAAGATAAAACACAAATTTCTCTATTTGGCATTTAAAGCTCTTTACTTTCTGGTTACAGTCTATCTTTCCAGTATGATTACACATTTCTCCCACTTGTTATACACTCTATGCTCCAGCCAGACTGGCCTGCTTGCCCATCTCCAAACCTTGGCATAGGCTGTCCTCATGCCCAAAATGTTCTCCCTCCTTGCCTCCACCTCATGCTAGAGCTAGTGCCTTTCAAAGCATATCTGACATGCCACCTCCATCAAGAATCATGTCTAGATGCCCCCAGTGAGTATGCTTGTCCAAAAAAATAAAAATCACTTTGTATTTATTTTGAATAATCCTCTATTTCTGTAAGAATGTATCTCCTCAATAGAATATAAGTTCCTTGAAAGCCTCACTTTTTAAATGAATAACACTGAGCACAATATTTGGCACATAGCAGACATAATTGATGCTTGCTGATGAATTAATAATGATTGATAAGTAGGATGTGAAACCAGTGACAGTTTGCAATTCATTTCAGTAAAGGGAATATTCACACCAAAGAAATCAGAACTCTACCAAAGTGCGAGTGTAGATGAAGGAAGAAATATCCATAACCAAAAATATCCAAAAGAAACAGAGTTTTATTATTTTTAAGTGGACGCTACAATTCAAAATCACTCAGATCCTCTGTTTACAAGCCTAATGTTCTTTCCAATGTATCATGATAAAGTGATTTCTTAGCTACTAAAACGTCCATACCTTCTGAAATGAGATTCCACTGCTAGAGCAGTGTCTTAGACCTCAATGTTCAAGATAGATAGGTCAGTCCCACAAACACAAAATATTGATAACAACACTTTTGGTAACAGCAAATAAATAGAAACAATCAGCCAACAACTTATTAAGTACATACTACATTAAGTACCAGGCATTATGCTAGGCACTGGGGAAACAAATACAAAGAATGAAACATGGATCTCAGATCCATATACGCAGATGAAATGCAACTTGAGGAAAAGGGGAAAAAAAAAACAGGTACCCATCAACTAGGAAATGGCTAAAGAATTAGTGGCAAGTGTACGTAAAGGAACCTTATTGCATCATAAGAAATGATGAATATGAACAATTTAGAGAAGTATGTGAAGACGCATGTGAATTGGTACAGAATATACACAATGACTGGACAAAGCCAACAGAAATAGCAAAGAAAAAGGAAACTGAATGCTATGTAATTTTTTTTGGAGGCAATGGGGTTTGAGTGACTTGCCTAGGGCCACACAGCTAGTAAATATCTGAGGCCAAATTTGAACTCTGGTCCTCCTGACTCCATGGCCAGTGTTCTATCCACTGCGCCACCTAGCTGCTCCAATGTTTTGTAATTATAATGACCAAGCTTGGCCCTGGAGAAAAGCTGAAAAAATTTTCCTGTGTTTTCTTTTGAAAAGTGAGTATTGTAGATAGGAAGTATTTAATAACCTATCAAATTTGTTTGATATGTTGGTCAGTTTTATTAACCTTTTTTAAACCTCTTTTTAATTCTTTATGATAAAGAATTTCTTGTGAGGTAGGAAGGGAAAAGATATACATTTAAAAGTGGATGTGGAAGTTTAAAAAAAAAAAGATACTGAAAAACTTTTTTAAATAAAGTATTTTTCCCAAGGTTCCTGGTAACACCAGAAGCAGTATTTTCTTTCTTAAATAAACATACTGCTAATTTTAGACTTATGTTTAAGATTTCAAAATTATTATACAAGATTCCAATTTGCAAAATTAAAGGTTTTTATCCAGTAGGAATTTCTCAGAATGGTAAAATTTATAACATATCTCAACTCAATAATTTTGAGATCACTTTTAAAGGATCCTGAAGCTGCATCAATCAGTATTGCTCAATTTTTTAAACTTGTTAGAATGTCAAAAAGAACCAATTTTGAATATTTCTAATTTAAAAGCAATATGAATTTTCATAAGGAAACACACCACTTAATAGTATTAACCAAATTTTGAAAGAAAATATTAGCACATAATAGTAAAAGATTAGGGGCAGCTTGATGGCATAGTGGATATTATACCGGCGTGGATTTAGGAAGACCTGAGTTCAAATCTAGCCTCAGACACTTGACATTTACTAGCTGTGTGACTCTGAGCAAGTCATTTCACCACACTGCCTCGCAAAAAAAAAAATTAGTAAAACAATCTTTCTCCAAAAACTTATTTTACCTCCTTTCTAAAGCTTTTCTTAAGTATGAAATCTATCTAAAATTAGCTCATTCAAATACTAGGCCCTCAAAATTAGTTGAAGAGACACCGCACCTACCTCCATACCCAATTTTAATGAATAACTCACACATTTCAGTATTCGAATGTCACAGAATACATAAAACATATATCAATTTATGATAATGTCATAGTTGCCTTTTCTACAAGGCATTTTAATCATGCTAATCATTGGGAAAATCAAAACAAAACAGGTCTCAAGCATTCCAAGAAGAAATATGGGCAGTTGCATAAATTCAATTCAAATAATGAAGTACTGAGCAAGGTACCAGGCAACTGTAAAGGGTTTTTTTTTTTTTTAAAGGGAGAAGGTAAAGAAAAGTTAATGCCTTAAAGTTAACAATTTTATATATACCATTCAAAATTTTATTTTAGCCACTGCCTTCAATCTTTCCCCACCAAATGTCTCATAAAAGATGTTTAACAATTAGCAAATATTATAAGTGTGCATATGTGTGTTTTCTCCTAATCCTTTCTCTACTTTTTAACAGAAAGTGTTATCCTCTAGTGGACCTAAACAACAGTGTTACATGATATAGGTTACAACCTCAATTCCATATTTGTTCCTAGATATCAATCTCTGACACTTGGAAAGATCCTACTTTAGAAACCATTAATAAAAGCCCACACATATTCATTTTTTCTGACCCTAACTCGTTCCATTATTTTCAATTTCCACAGAGAAGAAACCTAGAGCCGTGTGCCTTCAAGTGCAAATCTACAACCCTTATACCTAGTGATGTGTTGATAGGTTATCTAAAAAGTATCCTTTGAAGAAAAAGACCTAAAAAGGAAAAAAAGTCATAGTATATACTCAGTCACCTTGGCTAAATCCCCACCGGCTTCACTCTTAAATAAAAGGTTCTATCAGAATCATTGTTCCCTGCCCCCACTTTAACATTTAAGTTGGTAGAAGGTGGCGATTCATTTTCTGTAGCATATAGCACAGAACAATATACATGTATTTAAACAATTTGATTTGATAGTTCTGAACACTGGTATTTTTTTTTAATGCTCTCATGTTTGAAATATTTACATAAAAAATACAAAACCTTTTTTGCTTACCAATTGCCTTTTTCCCATATGGCAAATGCAGACTTATTTTCCAGTGTTTTCAAATGCTCTGAGGTTAACATAGATGAAGGTTTGGTTTTTCTTTTTTTAATTCACTCTAGCAACTACAAATAGATTAACATGTCAGCACACCTTGCAACACCATTCAACTATCATCAGCATAGCCTTATAAATACAGTCTGTTTTTCAGATAATGGTTGCAACAATAATAGAATAAAAAATATAGGTGCATTTAAGCAGTGTTTGCTAAGAGTACACTTTTATATTATCAATAACCACATGCACCACCCAATAACAATCATAATTATAGCTTACACTTATAAAAGTACTTGAAGGTACACAAAGCTATTTAAATGAGTATTATTGACATCATTTTATAAATGAGTAAATAAGCTTAGAGAAGTACATAGATTCAATGTAGAGCTCAAAGGGATTACAGAGGTGATCTAGTTCAAGCCCTTCATTTTAAAAATGAAAAAACTGAGGCCCAGGGATTTAAATGATTTGCCCATTTTTACACAGTTAATAAGTATCAGAGGCAGAATTTGAACCTAGGTCTGCCCTGATCTCAAAGACACTACTCTTTCTACTATAGGTTACTGATCAATTCTACATTGAAAAAAAAAAAAGTAGAAAGGAATGAGGAAAGGGTAGATGCGATTCTTTGGAGAAAGTTTTACTTAAAAGAAAAAGTATGCTTTGGCAATAGTCAACTCCATTCACTGCTTTCATTACTTATGTAATGGGACATAAAAAGCAAGACTCATGGTCTGTTTTAGCTAGAACATATTCCATGCAGTGTTGAGCCCATGCCTCCTAGTCACTTCCACAGAAACATTAGTGCTTAAGGGCTTGCCACTTTGGGATAAAGAGGCAAACCCAATTTTATCTTTATAATAACCATAGGAGAAAATAAAATGTCATAAGTAGGAATACAATTTGTACTACTTAGTTTGCTAAACCAAAAAATTCTTTGGTCATCTTTTGTCAAAGCCTAATAATATTTTCAGGTAGAAACATATTTCTTTCATGAGATGAGTCTATTTACCATTTATGTGCAGATAGAGAACTAAATGTATCTTATCTGCCCACAGCAAATGAATTCCTTATTGACTAATATTTAGAAATACCTAGGTCATTAAGATGAAATGATAATTGCTTCTTAGACTGGACAAGTGGTTAATAAGGAAGTCTTTGTTTGAATAGCTTGAATAGCTTGTAAGCTCTTGGAATTGGGACACAGTGTGTCATGTTTGAGGAACAGCAAGAAGGCTAGTGTAACTGAAGGTGTTTAGTATGTAGAAGGGGAAGTAAGGTATAAGAAAACTGAAAATTAAACTGGGAATCTTCAAAAATAAATCTTATAAAATTATTATCCATAGTTCTAATTTTTCATAATCTAAGTAGTCAACAAGTATTATTAGACTCCCTACTATATGCCCTACTATATGCCAAGCACTATGCTAGGTGCTGAGGATATAAAGACAAAAATGAAACACTTCCTGCCCTCAAAGTGTTTATATTCTATTGCAGGAAACACCATGTACCTATGCAAATATATAACACATACTCACATATCATCCAATAAATGTTTATTTAAGCACCTGCTTCGTGCCAAACACCGTGCAAAGTTGTAGGAATACAAAGAAAAGCAAAAGATAGTTCCTGCTCTCAAGGACCTAAGTCTAACTAGGGAGACAACACGCAAATAACTATATACAAACAAGCTATATGCATATAATAAATCTCTTTATGCTTCAAATAACATGCTATCATATAAATATTATCATTGGTAATTCTTAACTCTCATTTAAAGGCATTGACCAAACACAGAATGGGTTTTTCTTGTGCTATTCACATAATTTGAAAAATGATTGAACCAAGTGATCCACTTGAATGTTGATGACAATAACTGAAAATCAATCAACAAATATTTATGTAAGTCAGACATTGTGCTAGCTACTAGGGATATAAAGACAAAAAAGAAAACAACCCTTGCTCTCAAAACCTTATATGCTATCAAAAATAGTTTTAAGACTCCAAATTTGTGTTATGAAAATAAAGTCCACAATAGGATGTTCCCTCAAAAAAATAGAAAAGCAAAATGCCTTCCAGTTAAATTAACTTATTATTAATATGGCACTCAAGCTAGGGTTGTCAGTAATTTTCAGGGAAAAAATTTTTTTAAAGCTTCCACTTTTCACGTTCATCTTATCCTTTATTATGTACTTTCAAGATAAATATTAAAGAGGAACAACCTCTAGCAAACTCACAAATTAGCCTGAGAAATAGTCTTGCTTAAACAGTAGTCACTTTTGACTAACAATCATCTAATGTATCTACATTCATGAGGCAATGTGGCATAATAGAAAGCGAACTAAACATCAATTTATAGAAGTGTTTGAATCCTAACTCTGTGACCTTCAGCAAATCACAATTTTTCTGGGCCTCAGTTTCCTCACTTGAAAAAGAAGGAGGTTGAATTAGATGATCTCTAAGGTATTTTTGTACACCCTTTATGTTGCTTATAAGAATTACCATGACTTAGCACACTGTTTCTGGTTTCTGTTTCTGTAGTAAGTGATTTGCTTATCTATTTAATCCTCCATTATTGCCATTCTCAAAATGAAAAATCTAAATTTCAACAAATATTGATTAACAACCTACTATGCAGAGAGTACAATACAAAGTCCTGGAGAACATACAAATATGAAATAAGGAAAAGTCTTCACCTCAAAGAGTTTGTAATCTCAAAGTTTATGATTATGAGTGTAAAAAGTTTATGAATGCTTACAACATACCAGTAAATGGAATTTTCAGAAAATAAATGTGTCATTTGTAAAATACAGTGTAATCAAGATAAATAATTAAAACAAATCTACCCTATTTAATATTTTCACAAAAAACTTCTCATCAGCTTATCTGAGAATGAGTTTTCGTTTTAAAGAATTTTTATTTATATATTACTTAAATATACATAAATCTATCACAGTGTTCTGATATCCAATAAGTTTTTAAATTCATAACAGTTATTGTTCATATTTGTACTCTTGATGACATTATTATTATAAAAAGCAAAAAATAGCTGATTACTTAAAACACCTCTCCTCCCTAAAAAGCCTCATTTTTCAATAGCTGCTTTCTTGATAACATTTAGATCTAGTATATAACTGGTTCTAATCCACCTTGAACTTGTTGATTAATTTTGACAATAACTAATGTAAGATGATAAATTATTAATCATAACTACTGAGTTAATTTCTATGGTTTCACATTTCAATATGAAATGTTTATTTCTTACAGCACCTGAGACATAATAAGCACTTACTAAGTGCTTTTTGAGTAACTAACTCTACTTTTTGTAAATGGAGAAAAAGAGATAATTTTAGAAGTATGAGAAATGACATTTTTTTAAAAAATGAGACTTATTGTGAATATCAATGAAGTGTTAAGATTACCTGCAAATACAATACCTACTGAAAGTCTACAAAATCATCATGCTAACCATAACTCTCTTATGTCCAAATTCAGGTTTAAAACAGAAAATACTACCTTCAGATTAGTCATTAGTTACCAGACTATCTTCAATATCTACTATAATCATAATAAAGAAGGAACAAGAAGACATTCAGAAATTACACTTTATAACACTGTATGTAATCTTCCTTTCTGGGAAATCAACATATAAGTTACTATAAAATATTTCAAAGCTATATGATCTTTTTTCAAAAGGTAACAGTCCTTCAACATAAATTTCCCTGATTAATTGATCTTCATACACACACTATATCTCATATTACAGTTTAAAATGTGCCTAAAATATTAAGGAGAAAAATTAAAACATTCATACTAAGTTAACCATCTGACTTCCAAATTCCTAAATGATTCAAAAGATCAAGTCAAAATGAAGTACTTAAAGCAAATACTGACCTTCTTGCTGAAATGATTTTAGAAATCACCTCACATTGTATAAATATTATCACTATTGTAAGAAAATTTCAATACATCATATACTAAATTGCTGAATTCAAAACTGGAGAGATTACAAAAAATGTCTATCAGGTAAAAATCTCAAAGTACAAATGTTATCCGTCAAACAGACTTTTAAGAGGTATATGAAGACATCATACAGAACAAGATTTAAACTTTTTTCATTGACTCCTTTGGCAATTTAGGGAAACCTATGGATTTCAGAAAAAGGGTTTTCAATGCATAAAATAAAATACATAGAATTTAAAAAGGAAGCTAATCATATCAAAATAGTTATCAAGATAGAAAAAAATAAAAATCAAATTCACAGACCCCATGTTAAGAACACCTGACATAGAAGAATCAAGTCAGAGTCTTTAAAAAAAATACAATTTTATCATAAAATTGAAAATACTCTTAAATATAAAGAGTTGTTACTAAGGCTTTTGTAGGTGGACCATAAATTCACAGTACAACTTAGAATGCCAAAAAACATTATTATGAAAGCAAGGCCTACTAACTGAATTTCACTGGGCATGAAACATGGTACTTATAAAGATTAGTAAAAATGAATTTCAGTTATTAAAATTGTCATGAAGTTCTTACAGATACAAATATGTACAAGACTTGATTCTCTCTCATAGTTTTTCAAAAAATACATACCTTACTGAGCAGAGTTAACTTGGCTCATTTGAAGTTTATATATATATATATATATATATACACATTTAAACATATAAGAGACACAAAATTGTTCCTCCCCATGCTTCACCTTCCCACAAAGAAATATCAGCAGTTTTTGTCTCCATACGTAGTTTTTTTTTTTTAGAGAGGAAGGAGGGCAAATACTTGTTTGACAAAACCTTTTACCAACTCTTCCAAAGCTGTCCCTTCCTCTTCACCCTACTGACACAGTCTTACTTCAGGCTCTAAACATCTTTTACCAAGATTAAGACTACATTACCAGCAATTACCTAGATTACTGCAACTTCATCTGGGAACTCTTCATCTCCAACTATTCCATATTTCCACTGTAAAAGTTATCTCTCTGCTTAACATTCTGACTATGCCATATGCTTGTCCCACTAAAGATTTATGGATCCTTAGCCTCTGCTTCAAAAGTTTTTAGATAGATACCCCTAGAACTACTCAATCCCCCCCCTACAATCTTCTACCTTTCTACTTCTCTCAAGTCAAAAATACTCAATATTTCTTTCAAATATATAATCCACATTATTCAAACTTATACCCCCTTTTCACAATTCAAGCTCAATTGTACATAATATCAATAAAGTAATTGTATACTTAGCAAATTTGTTCAGTCGTTTGCAGCTGTCAGCATTTTTAGATTGCAAGCCCCTAAAGGGTAAATACTGTATCTTTGCAGATACTTTGTACAATGCTTCTATACTTTTACTAAATATTCCAGCGTCCATTGTTAACTCCTGATGCTGGTTCTCTTACAAGGCTTAACATTCAGAAGGTACAGTGTAGGATAAACAGAAGAACCAGTTTACATTCAATCACAGATAATTTTGCAGTCAGATTCTTTGTTTAACTTCACTAATTCCAGGAAACCTTGATGAATCTCAATGCCAGTTAACAGTTTCAGCACCAAGAGGAAAGAACAGCGCACCTTCCGACTTGGGGATTTCATTCTGTAAAAATCATTTGGAATAGCTTCTCTGCCAGGGAGCTTTCAATAAGAAAAATTAAACAGACCCAAGTGTCAGCATCACTTACTCAGAAGGGAGGGTATCCCTTTCCACATAATGAAAATAATCAATAAGCGCAAGTCTGAATTAAAAAAAAAAAAAAAGCCGGTACTTTCGGGTCTCTTTCCACCCAGCAGGCTAAGAAATTTTTCTACCTAAAAATAAAACGAATTGTAATGACTTTAGTCCTTCCTACAGCACGATCTGATCCTTGCCGTATCTGGACATACGGCGGGAAGGGGAGAAGAGGAGCTAGGATTCCCATCCACATCCTAATTTATTTTCCCTAAGTCTCAAAACCAGAGGTTCATCACTGAGTCTGCTTGTGTTTCCTTCAGGCCAAATACCAAAGATGAGTCCTTTAACCCATCTCTTTATTACACAGAAACACAACAATTATAGAAACCAAAGCACAACAAAAAACCTCCAGAAATTATTCACTTGCTATTTATTTATCCTGGGAGTCGTGTCCTGCAGCAACTGCCTGCATATCGCCGAACAGAGGGTTATTACCCAAATATAACGCAACCGAATCAGACATGCAGAGCACACACAGCCTTGGAGAGGGAGGTAAACGCGGGCCAGAGGAAAAGTGCGCCTTTTACCAGCCTCTGGACCTTCCACCAGTTGGGGGATGGGGGTATGTGTGTTAAAGAGGACTGGGGGAATCCCGAGCCAGATGGGGGCTGGAGTGGTAAGAGAACAGGATGAGACCCCCTTGTCGCTGCAGAGTACAAAGCTGTTGGAGAAAAATGAGGAGGGTGGAGAGTAAAAAGAATCCTTTCTCAAGGAGGCAAAATGCAGATTCCATCACCTGTCCTCATGCAAGGTGCTTCCTCTCCTCCCTAGGGGAGCGACCCGCCAAAAGGTGACAGGTGGGGTGGTAACAGAGTTTGGCCAGGCGAACACTCTCGGTCGTGTCCAGCTAAAGCGTCAGTCAACCATGGCCGGAGCAGCACCGCGGCCGCCGGGTGGAGAGAGAGGGTAGGAGGGAAGGAAAAAATCAGGGAAGGGGCAGGCACTGGATCTCCCCCTACTCCCCCCAACACACACACACACACACACACACACACGCACGCACGCACACATACACACACACACACACACACACCGGGAGGATGCGCTCGGGCCGGCGCGGGGCGCACGCGGGGCTTCCCGATGCGGGGTCCCAGCACGCCGGGCTCCCTCCCTAGCCGCGCGCTCGGTACCCCGCAGCGCCAGCCCCCGAGCTCTCCCAGGAGGCCGGGGACTCCGGCTCCGGCGTCGGTGGCGACAGCGGCAAGCGCCGGGCCCTGACACGCTGCGGGGGCGGCAGCAGCTCCCAGGGGAGAAGGAAGGGGGGGAGACCCCCGGGGATACCCCAACCCCCGGCAGCGCAGCCGACTGTCAGTCAGTCCCCCCCCTCCACCTCCGCGATCCCCCCCGCCTCGCTTCTCCCAGGGGCCGCAGAGAGGAGCCACAGCCGGCGAGAAGCCCGAGGCGGAGCCCGGGAAGTGGCCGAGGGGGTCCCAGCATCCCCCACCTGCCGGTTACCTGTGAGGACCCCGACACGGATTTGGTGGTCGTGGTTGGTGAGGATCATTCCCTCGGTCGCCATATTTCCCAGCGCAGTCACCTCACAGGCAGGAGCCGAGAGAAACTCAGGGCCCGGAGCGCGCGGGGCCGGGAGCGCGCGAGTGAGCGGGGATGGAGCGCGCGAGCGAGGAGGAGGGAGGAGGGGGGAAGGAAGAGGAGGAGGAGGAGGAAAAGGAGGAGGAGGAGGGACAGGGAGGAAGAGAAGGAGGAGGAAAGGGAGGAGGAGGGAAAGAGGGGGGGCGTGGGGACTAGAGGCGACTCGGCACTGGCGGCCGCGAGGGAAAGGACGAAGAGGAGGAGGAGTCAGAGCGCGTGACTAGGGAGATTGGGGGGGTCGAAGGCTGCGAGCGGGGCAAAGAGCCGCGAGAGGCTGCCTGGCAGCCGGGGGGGGGGGGGGAGTCGCTGACGCGCGCGCGTGCGCGCCTTGAGCACCCGCGCGATCGGAGTCCGGGCGGGAACTGGAGACTCCTGAGAGAAGAGCCCCGGCCAGGCGGGAGGCTGGGACAGCAGCAGCAGCTAGGATCTCACTCTCGGGAGGCGGAGGACTTGGGGTGGTCTGTCGGAGAAGTTGGAGACTCCGAGAGCGCGTGTGCCGGTGGGGAGTTTCCGGGGGTGGCGGAGGTGGCTGGGCCGGGGTTGGCGGGGGGGCGGAGTCTCTGCTCGGGATGAAGAACCAGTGGGAGCGTGGAGAGGAGGTGGTGAGGGGAGTGACTGAGGGACTGCACGGGTTAGAGAACCTGCACGAGCTAGAGACCGAACGTGGCCCCGCGCGCAGTGGCGCGCGGCCCGTGCCAATCTTTGCCTGGTAGGCCGGGGTGGAGGCGGGGCGCGCGGAAGCTAAGTAGGAAATTGACGCGGGAGCGCGCGGAACGGTCATTCTAAAAGGAGTCCCAGACAAAAGCAATCCTTCGCCGAGCAGAGTTTTTTTTTTTTTTTTGTGGAAGATGCCACGGAACTCTCTCCCTAGTCCCCATCCTGTTCCTTTTGCCAGAGCGGTTGGGGGCAGCGCAGTCTCCGCCTTGGAGATCCCAGGAGGGTGTTTTGAGAACACGAAGGACCCCTTGCATGTGGGATAATCGAGGCGTAGGTTTCCTGTGGGCTGCACGCACTGCCCTTGGGGAACTGTCGCCCACTCCCCGGGAGGCGGGGGAGAGCCCTGTGGGGAGCCTGGAAGAAGCTTTGAAGGTTGCGTGGGTGGGATGAGAACGTCGAATACTGGCGGCACGGAGACGCCTGGGAGAAGAAGGTATCTCTTAGACAACCTGGTTTCTTCAGCGATGCACATTGCAGTGGTTCCTGGGCATCCCAGCAGCTTCGTGATTTAGCGTCATTTCTCTCCTTTAGCACTCCTGACATTCCTTGGGTTTCCCATGCAGAAAAAAAATGAGGAATAAACCTATTTACCGAAAGGAATGTTTGATTAGAGAGAAAAGAAAATGCATGGCTCTAGACAAGGAATTTTTAACCTGGGGTCTGTGAATTGGAGTCTATTACATATATGTACATATATACACATTGATGTAGATACACGTGTACATATGCACATTGTGCATGTGAATGCATATGTATACACACATGTACATATGATATAACTCCATGTAACTGGTTCCTTTATAATTCTATATAATGCATTTTAAAACTTTGGTTTTGTTTTTTTGTTTTTTCTCAGAAGTGATCCATAGACAGCCAGAAGGCACCGTGACACACACAAAAAATTGAGATCCCCAGTTATAGGCCCTCCCAATCAAATTGGAAATGGAATCCAGACCTTCTGAATTCCAGTTTAAAATCATTCTGTTACTGTTTAAGTGATATTATGACCTAATGAATTATCACAAAGATAAAATCTGGTAATAATAACTAGCATTTACATAGCATTTAAAGATTTGCAAAGCACTGTGCACATATCTCATTTTATCTTGACAACCCTATGAGGTAAGAGGAGGACACTGAGGCTGAGAGAGGTTAAGCATAGTTTCACAAAGCTAGTAAGTGTCTGAGGCAGCATGTGTTTGAACTCAAATCATTCTAAGTCAAAGTTCAGCACTCTTACCCACTGATCTATGCAATTGCTTTTTATTTTCTTGTGCTTTCTATAAAATATGTAAACCCATAGTTATTTTTTATTATTCTCAATCACTCTTCCCTGCTGTGTTGGCACTGGGGATACAAATAAAGGCAAAAGAAAGTCCCTGCCCTCAGGGAGCTGGTAGTCTGGCTAGATAAAAAATATGTGTAAATAAGCTAACACTAGAATTAGAGGGGTTGGGAAAGGCTTCTTGTGAAAGATGGGATCTTAGTTGGGTCTTAAAGCCAGAGAAAGTCATAGGCAGAAAGCATTCCAGGCCTGGAGAGTAGTGTTGGGGAGTAAGGGAGACTTGGAAAGGTAGGAAGGGCTTTGAATGCCAGAGCATTTTGTTAACTTTACCAGATCTGCAATTTAGGAAAATGATTTTTATAGTTGAATGGAGTATGGACTGGAGTGGGAAGACAACTGAAGCAGGCAGACTCACTATAGTAGGCTATTGCAATAATCCAGGTATGAAGTGATTAGAGCCTCCACAAGAGTGGTGGAAGTGTCAGAGAGAAGGGAACATACTGGAGAGATGTTAACAGAATTGAAATCAACAAGCCTTGGCTGGGGGAGGGGGGGTTGTGAGAGATAATGAAAACTGGAGGATAACATCTAGGTTTCAGTCCCCAGGGACTGGGAGGATAATGTCCTCTACAGTAATAGTGAAGATGTGGTGGGTGGGGGAGAGGTTAGAGGGAAAGATAATGAGTTCAGTTTTGTCCTTCACTTTTTCCTAATGGCATGATTTTTTAAAAAAATCTGTTCTATTAAAAAATATTGAGGTTGGAAAAAAAAACCCAACATACCATTTTAAGGGAAAACATTTTAGTGGAGTGTTTTTTAGAAGCCTTTTGAGGTTAATTCTGCTTACTGTGACCCACACTTTAAACTTGTTTGTACATGTGTAAGAGCTCACAGTTAATATGGTGGTGAATGAATTATTCCAATGGAGCAGAGCCAATATTTTTACATTGTTCAACTCTAAAGATTCAATTGGGTAGGCCCTTAGTAAATGTTTAGCTCCATTGAGATAATGGAGGGAAACATAAGTGGATTTTATACTTATATAGCCCCATGTTGTGTATGTATGTATATGTGAAAATACTTTTTTCACAGATTAAAATGTCAGATGGGTATAATGAACTCAAAACTCATCTATCACTAGAGTCATCTATTTATAGATATAATCTCTGAGAATAATTTTCTCTATTTCAAACCAAGTAAAAAGAGTAAAGAGATACACACCTTAGCAAAATATCCAAGTTGTTTTTCCCCCTTTTAGTGAATGTGAAATCAACTAAAAATTTTAATTTCTCACTTGGAAGGTGCTAGTTAAAAAGACCTGGGTTGTAGTCTCAGCTCTTCTACTTGCTAACAGTGACTTTGGACAAGTCAAGCTCTGGATCTTAGTTTCCTCATCTATAAAATTAGGAGGTGGATTAGATGGTCTCCGGTCACACTCTAGTCATATAATTCAATGTTTTTATGCAGAAATTAGTTGCTGCCTCAATTATATTTAACAAAAGTCAGATACAAAATAGCAATATCTTAAGATCATGGGCTTTCTTTGTTCTTTGTAAAGTCTTTAGCCAAATGCTAAGCCTAATGAAATCTAGTAAAATTGATTTGAGAATGAATAGAAAATTTATCTTAAACTTTAATACTTAGGCAAAAATTTTATATCCCTGACATTTTAAGCAGTATGTTTTTGTAGCAAGTGTTTGTGTTAGAATTTATCATTAATAGAATTCAGTTCTGTATACATATGTCATTTATAATGCCAGTGATCTCTGGGAAAATTCAATAAGCTTTAACAAATAAAATATTATAGAAAAATTAATTCATTGGCCTGATTATTAGTGTGACTTCCTGTTACTGATGGTTACTGTATGAACCTGCAAAATGTCATCCAATGCCAAATATATATTCCTTCCACCAAACTCATTTCTTTTTCCAATGGTGCATTCTGGCATCACTCCTGAATTCCTTCAGGGAATTAAATGTATTAGATCAAAATAAAATTATTTGAGAAATAAAAAGGAAGGTGAATCCTATTTTCATCCAAAAACATCTTAGAAGTTATAATGTAGAAAATTAACCTGGAAGGGAAAGTGAAAAAATAAATCTGTATGTAAAGAGTTAGAATTGAATGAATACATTTCCTTCCCCTTTTAAAAAAAGGCTTCTGCAATAGAAAGATAGATACCTAGGTGTATATTGGCTGCCAAAGATTTAAAATGGAGAAAAGATCATACTGTGTAAATGTGCTATCTTTCATTGGAAAGATAACTTTCTTCCTACAGAATATGTGATTTAAGTTTTTTCTAGAAGGAGTACTAGGTTTGCATTGTTGTGAGGAAAGCACTTTATGTTTTTTTTTTGGTTTATTTGTTTTTCAGGCAGTTGGAGTTAAGTGACTTGCCCAGGGTCACACAGCTAGTAAGTGTCAAGTGTTTGGTCTGAGACTGGATTTGAACTCAGGTCCTCCTGACTTCAGGGCCAGTGCTTTATCCACTTCACCACCTAGCTGCCCCCAAGGAAAGCACTTTGAAAATTTTAAAGTATTATAAAAATATTTAATTGTGAATTGAGCTGTGTGTTTTAGTCTTAGTTCCCTGACCTCTAATCATTAAGCACGTATTTTCAAGATTATTGCAATATACTGGAAAATCACAGAATTTCAAAGTTGGAAGAGACTGTAGCAGTCATCTATTCCAACCCAGAACAACAAAAATCCTTACTACCACACATAAAAAAAAAAAATTGGTCATCTAACTTTTCCTTTAAGACTTCCAGTTAGGGGGAGCCCACTATGTCTTAAGGCATCCCATTCCATTTTTGGATAGCTTTAAATAGTTAGATTTTCCTTACATCAAGTTCACTTCATTAGCACCATATACATATATGAGATGGGGGAGTAGGTTTGATTTTTTTTTTTCACCTCTACAAGAATCTTCACATACTCAGTTTTGCTTTTAGGGCCCCTCACCCATGGATGACATTAGATACCCATCAGGGGTGGTCCCACAGCAACTTTAGTCCTAAAGTATCATGGTATCTTTAAATTCATTATTTTTAACCCAACTTATTTGATATCTATATCAGAGTGAATATTTTCACAAGCAAAAATTAAAAGATGTAGTTGCATAAATGTGATCGGAGTGGTTCAGAAAGCAGATAACCAATAACTGAGACCCTTGGGTATCATATTTAAATAATATTTACTCATTCAGTAAACACTTATTAAGTGTCTTCTACCTGTCAAGCACTGCACTAAGCATTAAGGATACAAAGAAAGGCAAAAGACAGCCCCTGCTCTCAAGGAGCTCACAATCTAATGGCAACATGCAAACAACTCTGTACAAACAAGCTATATACAGGATGAATTGAAAATGATCAGCAGAGAGAAGGCACTAGAATTAAGGTAGACTCAGAAGGGCTTCCTGTAGGGATTTTAGCTGGAACTTGAAGAAAACCAGCAAGTGGAGAGTGCTAGGAAAGCATCCCAGGTATGGGGGACAGCTAGTGAAAATGCTTGGAGTCAGGAGATGGAGTATCTTATTTGAAAAACAGTAAGGATATAGGTACAAATATTTCTTTTAATTGAAAGTTTTGTTTTTTGTTTTGTTTTTCCTGTTTTTAGTCAGAGTTTCAGGGAACATCATTTCAGATAAAAATATCAGCCAATAGGATGTAATATTTCTGATGGAATGTGGACTTCTTGAGGACAGGAACTTTTTTATATTTATATCTCCAGGGCTTAGCACACTGGACACACTTCATAATTGAATGAATGACTGAATTTGATAATTATGCTAGTTGAAGGTCTCGTCCTGGTTGTAGTGGCAAGTTTTGAGTCCTTACTGTGAGTCATGAGCACAGTTGCAGTCACACATAAAATATGCAAACCACTCACATATTCATTACTCCAAAGTGACCTGCCAATTGTGTTTCCTGTATATGATATTCCACTTTGCAGCTTCTTGCCTTTACACGAGTGGCCCTCTCATCTGAAATGCAACCTTTCTTACCTCTACTTTGTAGAGTCTACAGCTGCCTGCAGAAAACAGTCTGGATGCCACTTCCTACACAGGGTCTCTCCTGATTCCCCTCTGTTGCACTCATTCCTCCTTGAAATTACCTTGTGTATACTTTGCATTTACTTACCAAAGTTCATGCTTTCCCCAGTAGAATGTAAACTCCCTGGGGGCAGGGATGGTTTCATTGCCATAGTATATCATGTATACCTCAAAATGATAACCACACTGCCTTGCCTATAGTAATAGGTTCTTAATAAATGTCTTGAATTGTTTTTTTAATTGGAAGGAAAAAAAAAGAATAAGGTCAAAAAAGCATACCAGGAACAAGAATTGGCCTTGACAGGATAACACTGTCAGTTCTTCATCTTTTATCACCCAGATCCCCATCCTCACTAGACTCCTTTCCTACTCCTTACACCCACTACCAGTCACCTGCCACAAACCTCCAAAGGCAGTTTGGATCAAGGAAATTGTCATTCCCATTGCCCAAAATCGAGAAAAATACACATAAACAGATGTCCTAAGTTGGTATTCTGCATTCTCCAATTAGAATGTAGTTAGACATAATGAATATGTTCTGTAGTGTGGATTATAAAGATATGAACTGGCCTGACAACTACCATATATAATACTGTTTCTGTGGGTGTAAGTTTCAAGTATTTAACATACAAAGAAATTCTTGAAGTATAACCTATTTGCCATTAGCATTTTAATTTCCACTGAATGAAATGGTGATATCTTTCATTATCATTGTTTTGTAATCTGGGTCAGCCCAACTGCCCTCAAAGTCCCAGTAACCATATAGAAATTCTGTTTAATTGGGAACAATAATATGGAATAATTCTTTCCAATTTTGTCCATTTGTAATTTGTCAGCAAATTGAGATTTTCTTGGAGTTCTTGCTCTGTTATTGGGTCTCTGTCAGAAACTACTCCTGGCAGCATTCCTGGCTATGTGCCTTGTGTCTTGTCCTTACACTCATTAATCTCACTCCGATTTGGATGCCTATTTGGAACTTTGGAAGGATGACCTCTAGCATTAGGGTCTCTACTAAACCTTTTTATGCCTGTGTTTGCTACTGTTTTTATCTCATTTCCATTATTAAAGTCAACCTTATTTTTTTTTCCAAAGAATTACCTAACATATAAAGAAATTCTTTAAGTATAATCCATTTGCAATTGAGGACTGTTAGTATTTTAATATCTGCTGAATATAATGGTGATAATGCTTTCGTTTCCTATGCTCCTGATATCTTACATCTTGGTAATATCTTGGTAATCTGGGTGTATCTCTGCCTCTGAAAACTTCATCACTATTTGTAAAACCCTGCATCATAGAATCCTAAATTTACAAGTGGACAGAACCCTAAAGGTTATGTCATCCCATCCCCACCTTTTACATTTGAGGAGATACTCTGCGAGATTAATTGACTTCGGGTTCCCCACCCCTGATAGCCCAATGTAAGTCATATACTAGATAGTAATTAGCAGAGCCTAGATCTAAACCCAGACCCTCTGACTCCACATCTTTCAAGTATTCGTATTAATAGGTAAGGGAAAACTTTATCACAGGTATGCTATGACTAATTTATGTATGCTACCAGATGAAAATGGTTGAGAAGCACCAGTGACCCTTCTGTGTCAAGACAGCTACCAAGAACAAAAAGGTCACTTTAATTTCAATTGCTAACTGCCTAACTACATTGTTTACGCAATCAGACCTGGAGGTGGAAAGCAAGATCAGACAAGGAGTATGAAAGAGTGGTAGAGGCCTGACTGTTGTTGATGGCCACAACTACAATCCTCCAGGGGATCCAAGTGAGTAGCTGGAGGTGGGGAGGTGTTTACTGGATGGGACAGTGGCCTAATTTGCTAGCCTTGTTTAGAAGGGCTTTTGGAAGAAGCAAACTTCCTCCCTGAAAAATAAGTGATTCCCAGGTTATCAGTAAATTAGCAATGCTATGACCTAACATCACTCAGACTAAGGTTGAATGAATTGTAGGGGGAAAAAAATCAAAAGCAACCTAAAAACAAAAGCCGAAGCATACTTTTGTTAGACTTAAGGATGTTGGTAATAAATTAGTTGTAGAATATCTATGAGGGAGTTTTCCCTTACCTATTAATATGGCTACTGGAAAGATTTTGAGTCCAGGTCCTGGGTTTAGATCTAGACTCTGCCAACTACTATCTTGTAAATGACTTTTGGTGGCTAGTCAATTAATGTCTCAGAGTATCTTCTCAAATGTAAAAGGTAGGGATTGAATGACATGCCTTTAGAGTTTCTTCCACATCTAAATTTAAGTGTTAACTCAGAGCCGAACTTCATATTAAATATAGTCCCTCTCATAAAAACAATGCACAAAAAAGAAAAATGACACCTTGAATACATCATCTTATTAAATACCTCCCCCACCCTATTTCTGCCTTGTCAGATATTTGGCTAAGTCATAATTTAAAATGTTTGTGTGTGTATGTTTTATAAATGAATATTCAAACTAAAACTTTAAAATGTTACAAGGCAGAGAAGATGGGGCATTTTTTTTGTTCTGAAAAATCTCATTTTTTCATGTAATAATCACATTTCATACTTAACAATATGATGTTTCCTGCCTGATTTACAGAGAGAACCTCCCTTCCTAGAACAGCCTTGTTCTCCTATTTCTTAATATAAAATACTAACACATGAAAAAACAGGGACAAAGTTCGAACTTCGACCCACTTGGAAAGTTGATATCTCTCTAAGGTGATAGAGGGCTTATTCTGAATTTAACTTTCACAAAACAGATTGCAGCAACATCTGCCTTTAAACAGGGTGTGTGAGTCCTTGGTGACCATAGGGCACTAGCACATAGTGCTTTGGCTGTTTTTTGCCTTGACCTAAGGCTTTTGGAATAGACTTCATAGCGTGCCTCTATTTTACTAAGGATACAAAAAGCAATAGGACATTTTTGGCCTCTTGTGACTAAACTAAGAAAAGGAGAGAAATAAGCCTCACTAAACAATAATGCAATGATCTATACTTTTGTCATTATTAATGTTGTTGTTCAGTCATGTCTGACTCTTTGTGATGTCATTTGGGGTTTTCTTGGCAAAGATACTGGAGTGCTTTGTTATTTCCTTCTCCAGTTCATTTTACAAATGAGGAAGCTGAGGCAAACAGGGATAAGTGACTTGCCCAAGGTCATATAGCTAGTAAGTGTCTGAGACTGGCTTTGAACTCAGGGAGATGAGTCCTTCTAACTCCAAGCCTGGCCCTCTGTCTACTGTACTACCTAGCTGCCCCGTATTAATAGTGCATCTATTGATTCAATCACTGTCACTTGTAGCCAATAGTATTCAGAGTTGCTGTGGCCAATCTAGTAAAAAGCCTTTCCCAGCTTAGTCTGCTCTTCAGACAACAAGCTTGTTTGATAATCCATCGCCAGAATCACAGTCAAATCCTTTCAGTTTGGTAAAACTTGTATTTATCATCCATGTAGCCTTAAAAATTTCAGGGTCACATCAAGCCTTAGTGAGACATCAGGGCAGGACTCAAGTATAAGTTAAAATGAAATATGTAACATTAAGGAGAAAGACAGTGTTACATTTTAATTGTGTCATGAGAGCTTAGAACATTAGGGTGTTTGTGGGAAGGCAGAGGTGCTTGAATGCTAAGCTAAGCTTTTCCATGAATTCTGAGTAAATTACAAACTTCTAACCAGCAAACAAGGTAACATGGTGTGGTAGATAGAAGTATTTGGGGGAAGTCAGAGACACTTGAATAATAAGCTTTTCCTAGCCTTCTAAAATAGTTGCAAGCCTTTAAGACAGCAAACAAGCCAAGACAGCATAGTGGATAGAGTACTAGTCTAGGTTCAGATAGGAAAGTGATGTGATGGGTCTGTACTTGGGCCTCTAAGGTCCGTTTTCAGCTCTAAAGCTATGAACCTATAAATTTATACCTTGGTTAACAGAGCTAAGGAAACAAGGTTGATAAGAGTTCTGGATTAATCTAAACCTTCTATAATTCACGTTTGGAATATTCAAATGGCACTTTTTCTAGGAAAAGGGAATCCAGATGTTTCCGTTTTAAAATATTATGCTTGAGGCACTGAAATTAAATGACTTGTTTAAAATCATACATAATTGTGGCCAACTCAGAATCAGAGCCTGTGTTTTCTCTTGTCCTTTTTGCTCTGTCCATGTGAACAGTTCTGCCAATCACCAGATTTCTGATCTTGAATTATTTAACCCCTCAAGATCTCTTAGTTTCCTTATCTATACGTGAAGGAGTTGCTCTTTTCAGAATTCCATGAGTCTAATAATTCCTTCTACTTGGCAGAAATGTACAAAGCATAAAAATACCTTAGTATATATTTTTAATGAACATTTTTAGAATGCAGGCTGACTTGTGGTATAATGAAAGAGCTCATACTGGCAGTCAGGAGAACTGGGTTTTGGTCTTAATTCTTTCACTAATAAGGTATGTGTCCTTAACCAAGTCATTTCATACCTCTGAGCTTCAGTTTTCTCATAAGTAAAATAGACATAATTGGGACCCCCCTTCCAGCTCTTTATATTTTATGATTTAAATGTTTGAGGGAGAATGAAAATTCCTATTAGTTATTTTTTTCTCTGACAAGGTTGAAGTTACTTTACTACCAAAATATACAAGAAACTCCTACTGAATTTAAAGTGCTAGATCTAAAGTAACCTTTTCTGGTAGGAGGAGAAATGGAAGAGAGAATGAGTGATCACATTCAGTTACAATGAGGGAAAAGAATTATGTACTTTCCAGAGATAAAGCTCTCTAGTCAACAGTGCTTAACCATTTTCATCCTGGAGTATATTTAAATGGGTCATGGCATACCTGTAAGGAGATCTTCCCTTACCTATTAATGAAAACAGGAAAGATCTGCAGTGAAAGGAGCTGAGATTAAATATCCAGGCACTACTGCTTAATTGCCCTGACAAGAGAGTTAGAAGACCCAGCCTGAAGAATTCTAGTCCAATCAATTCGCTTCTTAGTCCTTTCTTTTCTTTTCTAATGGATTTTATTGATATCTTTTGTTTTTATCTCAGTCATTTCCCACTCACCCCACCCCCAGACTAAACCTTGACCCTGTGGCCAAGAAAAACAATTAAGCAAGAACATCAATTACCAAAAACCTGATCTGCCAGTGTAAACAACATTCTGTTGTAGTAGTCTCCACTACCACCACTACCAAACTTCTCTACCCTAAGGGAGGAGTTATGTTTCAATAGCTCTTCTCCAGGATCTTCATTGGTTTTATTAGCCAAACTTCTCAGTAATTTTTTCATTTATATTGTTGTAGTCATTGTGTTTATTGTTCTCTTGGTTCTGCATATTTCACTTTGAATGAATTTATACAGAAATTTACATGTATTTCTAAATTCCATATTCCATATTCATCATTTCTTTTTGCACAATGATACTTCATTACATTGATATATCATAATTTTTCCAGCCTTCCCCAATCAGTGGGTACCCACTTTTGTTTCCATTTCATTTTTACCACCAAAAAAAATGCCACTGTGAATATTTTAATATGTATTGTAACTTTTTTAGGCTTTTGTTTTCCTTGGGGTATATGCCTAGTGGTGAGATTTCTGGGTCATATGGTATAAACAGTTTAGCAACTTTTGTTGTATAGTTCCAAACTGAAATCCAGAATGCTTGGATATACTTTCTTTTCCATACCCACTTTTTATTTCAGGGACATTAATTCCTTAAACTGTTGCCTACATATGGAGGTTTCCTGAAAATTAGATACTTCAGTTCTTCATGCTCTTACCTCATACTTTTTCCCTCTGATTCTTGGATTTCCTAATCTTTTTTATTTTTATTTTTGGAGACTGAGTTTTTTCTGGGGAAAAAATATCCTTTTGGGGAAAAAATGTGGGCTATTAATTACTTCTAAAATGGTTTGACTTTGATTTAAAATTTAAAATTACTAAAATGACTGTGGTTTCTGGCACTAACTTAATAAAATTACACTAATTCACTTTATTTTTAACTAAAAGTAAATCACTAAAGTATAAGGTTAAATTGCTATCAGTCCCAGTCATTCTTTTATGTTTTGTTTTTTATCTTAACCTGTTTCCAGGGACTGTGCATGCTAGGGCTGGATTTTAGTTATGACTTAGCTGTGAACTTTAGTTGATGATATTGTATACTGTGCCAAAACAAAAATTTATCAGTAACAAAAAAGTGACTATTTAAACTGACAAAATGGGGAGAGGGAAGAGAAGGATTTGCAGGGATTTTTAATTAATACCAACTGCTAGGGCCTATTTTAAAGTCCAAAGCAAAGTATAAATTACCTAATCTTCAGGACATCAACTTAACTTGGCAAAACTTTAGCCTGGTGCAGACCCAAAGAAAAGAGCCTCACCTGCTACACCATTATCCAGACTTCCCTTAGTACTTGAATTTTCCATTCGAGTCTGCTCCTTAAAAGCCCTGTGACACATGAAAACGTTGCTATAATCACATCCAATACTCTGGCACTTCCTTTGTAGTGTAAAGATGTTTACAGTGTCAAAGAGGAAAGACTTCAGAATGTTGGGCTGCTAAAGTCAAGAATCAATCAAGGTGGGAAGATATGTATGGGTTAGACTAGGCAGTCATCTTATTGATGATATCAGGATCTGTTCAAGTACTGTAGTCTATTTCAAAACTTCAGACCATTATCAAAATAGGTCCTAAAAGTATTAAAAAAAAAAAAACATTGTAAATGACAGTCATTCTTACCATACTCACAAGTTGACCTCTGCCCAATGCAGGAGAGCCTGGAATACCTAGGAAACATTAAGAAAAAGTGAGCTACGTTTGGGAAAACGATCTTCCTTTGAGTTATAATGTTCTTTGTAATTCTTTTTTAATTGACCCTGTGATTTTATGGGTATCAGAAGCTAACAGGTAGGGAACTCATTAGACCAATCTACCAGTGCAGACCAGTGCCTGTTCTGCAACTCAGTCTTAAAATTGTTTCTTGTGGCAATGAGAGTAGTAGTAGTAGTAGATTAGTAGTAGTAGTAGTAGTAGTAGTAGTAGTAGTAGTAGTAGTAGTAGTAGTAGCAGCAGTAGTAGTAACAACTAGCATTTGCATAGCACTTTAAGATTTGCAAAGCATTCTACAAATATTGTCTCAGTTTATCCTTATAACAACCCTAGGTGCTATTATTATCCCAATTTTACAGATGAGGAAACTGAGAAGTTAAATGACTTGCCCAGGGTTCTCACAGCTAGTAAAGTTCCTGAAGCTGGACTTGAACTCAGGTCTTTCTGACTCCACGTCCAACACTCTATGTTCAATGCACCATATAGCTGCTTCAAACAGATCTTCTTGACTAAGGATTATGTCCCACCGCCATTATTTATCATATGAAGATATATTCCTGCAGGATCACATTTTACATTAGCATTGATGTATCTTCATTTTCATTCAACAAATTGATACAATTATTTTCCAGAAATCTCAAAGGAACAGAATCATGGAAAGGAGGGAAAGAAGAATTCATTAAGCACCTACTACTATGTGCCGGCCACTGTGCTACGCACTGAGTGTTGAGAGACAAAAATGAACCCATTCCCGGCCTCAAGGAGCTCATATTCTATTGGGGGAGAGAACATATACACATATAAGTATATACACACATACATATATGTGTATATGCATGTTCATATATGTATATATACATATTCCTACACACACAATACAAGACAGTTTGTGCAGAGGCGCTTTTAGAAGCTGGAAGTACCAGAGGAAAAACAACATGAAGGAGGTGGCTCATGCTGAGTTTTGAAGGAGACTAGGGATTCTGTGAGGAGGGAGTACATCACAGGTATGGGGGACAGTATGCAATGGCATGGGCGTGGGCAATGGAATGTCAAGTCTGAAGAACAACACAGGACAGTTTGGACTATGGCATAGGAAGCACAGTCATGGGGAATAAGCGTGGAATGGTATTTGGGGGTCAGACTGGGAAGGGCTTTAAATGACTGAAGGGTTTGTACTTATTCACAGAGGCAGTAAATGGCCGCTGGAAATTCCTGAAGCTTCTGGAAGAGATCTTAGAGATCACTTACTCCAACCTATCCCCAAAAAGGAGTCCTCAACTAAAAAATATATAAATACATATAAAATATATCTGCTTGGTCAGGCAACTAAATGGCATAGTGGATAGAACACTTGGCTTGGACTCAGGAAGACCTGAATTCAAATCCAGCCTCAGATACTTACTAGCTGTGTGACCCTGGGCAAGTGACTTAACCTCTGTTTGCCTCAGTTTCTTCAACTGTAAAATGGAAATAGAAACAGCACCCACCTTGCAGGGTTGTTGTAAATATCAAATGAAAATCTGTTTGTAAAGTACTTAGCAGAGTGCCTGGTATGCAGTAATCACCACATAAGTGCTTATTCCATTGTCCTTCCCTTCCCTTCCCATTTACTTGAAGATCTCCAGTGAGGAGGAACCCTTTACTTCCAGAGGCAACCCATTTCACTTTTGTACAACTCTAACATTAAGCCTTAAATTTGCCCCGCTGTCATTTTTCTTGTGTTTGCCATGTAAGGCTAAACAGAACCAATGTAATCCCTCAACCATGTGACAGCCCCTCAAATACTAGCATATCGCTCCACTAACTCTTCTCTTTTACCTCTGTTTCTTTAACTGACCACCACCTTTAATTTTTGCCAACATCCTGATTGCCCTATTCTGGATACCTTATTGTTTATCAATGTCTTGCTTAAATTGTGGTTACCCAGAACTGGACACAATGTTCCAGAAATTATTTAAGCACAGCATTGTGCAGAGGGGTTAACACCTACTAATTCTGGGAAGCCATGCCTCTCAATGCAGCCTCAGATAACTTTCACTTTTTTTGGCTTACCACATCACATTTGCTTAAAAAAAAAAAAAAAATGGAAACCACCCTTTGCCTCTGCTTACATGTCCCTCACTCTTCAACTCTTTGCAATATGGCTTCTGACCTCATCACTGAACTGAAACTGCCCTCTCCAAAGTTATCACTGATCTCAACTGCCAAATCTTTCCTCAGTCCTCATCCTTCTTGATCTCTTTTCTGCGTTGAACTCTGTTGACCACCCTTCCAACTACTAAATACTCTCTCCTCCCTGAGTTTTCATGATACTACTGTCTCTTGATTCCCTTCCTATCTTCCTGTTCCTTTGCTCAGTCTCCTTTGCTAGCTCATCATCCACATCATTTCATGTGACTATATGTGTACTTCAAGACTTTGTTCATACCCTTTTTCCCCCCTCTCTCAGTACTTTCTGTGTGACTTCATCAACCCCCATGGGTTTGTTGCACCAATGTGAGTTCTGCTGCCGTGGGAGTGTGCAAGAGTTCACCAGTTGATGATGTCTTTGAATCTAAATTTCTAGCACTGTTTTTAATAGATTTTGGGAGCGAGAAGTTGGAAATAGCAGCCCTACCAATCAGGGAAGAATCAAGTGGAGCTGATCCTTTGTGACCACATTAGCAGACATTGGGAATCAAAAGCTGAGGAGCAAATGTCAGCTTTATTAACTCCCCGACGCCCTTCTCTTTCAGACTAAGGCTGATGAACATGCCAGTAAGATTATAGGAAAGCCAGGGAAACTTGTTAATTTTTCTTCATTTACCTGTTAAAGCAGGCCTGGCTTAAAGCTCATGTACTAGGAGCAACATCTAAGTCCTTGCCATGTAGGCTAGGCTAATTTTTACCTAAAAGGCAATGAAACCATCCTTGATATTTTATTAGTCCAAGGAACTAAGGCTTGAATTTTTGACATAGCTTTCTGGTTGCAACAAAAGTTAAGTGCGTGAAGAGTCAAGGACTCTTAAAAGCTGGACCTCTGCTTCTCACTAGGCAACCATGGCAAATGTGCAGGCAGAGGAGCTATGACTAACCAGATCAATGCTGGATCCTTGCTAAATATCCTTTCCATGCTTTCGTTAAGTAAACTGCCTTTATTAAATGTTAAAAGGTCTAGCAGTATCTCATTTTGTTCCAATCCTGAGCCTCATCCACTGGATCCATCCTGAGCTGGGCCTGGCCCAGAATAGCTCATATCCCTATTAAACTGATGGATGGTTTTTTTCATCCTTGGGAGTATTGGACTCAGGAGAAGAAGTTGTTTCTGTCTCTGCAGCTGGCAGCTCCACTACTGGTTTATTCCTATCCAAATGAACTATCCCTCTCTTCTTTCATTTTCCCCCCTCCCCCCATTGCTCATTGTTGTTGTTTTACTCTATTTTTTATGTAAAAGGCAATTTGATTACTACCAATCCTTATGTTTGTGATTAATGCTGGAACAAGTAGAGATTTGGGGAAAAGTTTGGCCTTCAATGAGGCTGAGCCATGTGGGAAAAGGAACAGACAGTAACTCTATCTACCTCAGTGATCCTTTCACGTTTTTGAATTTCCTCTTTCCTGCAATGTGGTTTAAAAAAACAAACAAACCAAGCTAACTCTTCTCTTTACCTTTAGTCATCAACCTCAGCTCATTCTGAGTTTTAGTGTTCATGACACTAGTGCCTGTAATCTTTGCTGCTGAGAGAGGCTGAAGCTTGGTTGTTTGCTTGAGCTAAAGAGTTCTGAGCTGCAGCAGGGCTGAAGCCTAATCAGGTGTCCCTACTAAGTCTTACATTTGTAGGGTGAGCCCCAGAGAGCAGGGAAACAACCAAGCTACATAAGAAGGGCCTTAGGGCCCTGGACCAGGTCAGAAACAGAGCAGGTCAAAGCTACTCTGTCAAACAATAGTGGAATCAGGTGCATGAGTGGCTACTGTATTTCTATCCTGGATGAGATAGAGAAACCTCGCCTCAATAGGAGGATCATGTCACACTCATGTTTATCCTCTGTTACCCACCCTGGTTTCTTTCTTGTGTATTTATCCTTTTAAAACTTAAGTTGGTCGGTGAATTTCCTTGTGCATCTACATTAGTCTCTTCAGACAACTCCATTTTCCCTTGTCATTGGAATTGTTTCCCTTTTTGTCTTCAAAATTTTATTCTTAAGAGTTTCTCATCCCTATCACACTAACTCCCCCCTCATTGAATTTTATTCCATGGAATTCTACCTATACTTTGTATGAAGTCTTTAAAATCTATTCTCTTAAAAACTTAGGGTGTATGTCAGACTATGCATGACTTTCCTCTCCCCTGTCCCAAAATGATAGGATCATTGCTTGATGTAAATGAAGTTATTATATCTGCTTTCTTCCCCAGGGCTTAGCCTCACTGAAGGCCAAACTTCTCCCCAAATCTCTACTTTTGTTGACATTAATCACATAAATAAGAATTAGTGGTTGTCAGATTGTCTTTTATATAAAGAAGGAAGTAAAACCATAGCAATGAAAGGGAATGAAGGAATGCTTAGTCCCTCTTAATGTACCCATCATTTCTACTCCAACAACCAATTCCTTCCTATTAGTGACAATCAGATCCAGAGTAGAATCTCACCTTGTTTGTCCCGTTTTGAAGAATGAAACTATTATTAAGGCAGGTCAAGAAGTTATTTGCTATTCTGCTATTGGCAGAAAGAATGCTCTGGCACCCATTCTGATTTCCTCATCTATTTCCTTTCTCTGTTCATGTGGTCTGTAGTATACTCTGATGAAAAATTACTGGATTCTATTTCTGTTTATCTTCACTAAAATGCTCTTCCCATGCCTCATCCCTCTGAGTCCTTAACTTCCTTTTTTTCTTTTTCTTTCTTTTTTTTTTGAGGCAAGGTTTTTCTATCTCATCCAGGATAGAAGTACAATAACCATTCATGCACCTGATTCCACTATTGTTTGACAGAGTAGCTTTGACTTGCTCTGTTTCTGACCTGGTCCAGGGCCCTAAGGCCCATCTTATGGAGTTTGGTTGTCCCCCTGCTCTCTGGGGCTCACCCTACAAGTGTTAAGACTTAGTAGGGAACATCTGATTAGGCTTTAGCCCAGCTGCAGCTCAGAACTCCCTTAGCTCAAGCAAATCACAAAGCTTCAGCCTCTCTCAATAGCAGAGATCACAGGCACATGTCACCACAACCAGCACCCTCACACCTACATGCTACCTCACACAGTGCTACCCCATCTCTGTTTACTTCTCCTGTTTCTTTTAAATAAGGTATGCCCATCCAGAGTCATATCCTTAAGGCCCAGAATAGTGCCTTTTTTTTATCCTGTTGATATAAAAGTGATTTTATTTATATATATATGTGTGTGTGTGTATGCACACATATACATATGTGTACATATACATATGTGTACATATATACATATATGTGTATGTGTAAAACATGGTCAATGATCAACACAAATAAGACCAGCCAAGTATCATGGGCAAGTGGACCTGTGATTTCACTGGTATATGGATCACCTAGATAAGGAAACACATCCTACCAATTTAGGTTAGCAACACTTCTGCAACTTAATAGTGTTATGTGATAGCTTACAACACACTGAGAAGTTAAATGACGTGTCCAGGGTCACAGATCAAGCAGGTGTTAGAGATAGGACTTGAACACAGGTCTTTTTGATTTAGAGGCTATCTCTCTATTCATTATACCAGAGGTGTCAAACAGGAGGCACCCCCCAGTGTGGCCCAAACAGATGAAAATGTAATTGGGAAATATTTAACAAAATAAACAAAAATACAATAAAACATAGATAACATTATATTTTAAAACTAAGTTAATATATAGCCTGCCAGCATCCTTATGTATGGATTAGTAGTCTCTATTTCCATTTGAGTTTGACACCACTATACTATACCATGCTCTCTCCTATGCAAAAAAAATACAAAACAAAACCAAACCAAAAAGCTCACGTTGTTGTTTTGAGAGAAAGAAAATACAGAGTTTTACTCATCTATTTCTAAAATTAAAAATTTGAACTATAAAATTACTTGTAGTTAGCACAATGCACATACACGTATATTTTTGTGTCTATATATGTACATATACTAATGGCAGGTTCTTTTAGGGGGAGGGAGTGGCCTGAAAGAGAAAAATATATATATATAGGAAAGAGGCAAGAAAAAGGAGAAAAGGAAGAAAAAGAAAGCAACAGGAGAAATGAGGGTAGAAGGAAGAAAGGAAAGGCTGAGACATAAGGAAAGGGAGAAATGGAAATAGGTAGACCGCCCCTATTCAGGTTTATCTATGTAGATGGCATTTTTTTTAACCTCTCTTGCTTTTCACTAGAGCTATCAGAATAAGCTATCACTACCCATCAATTCAAAGTAATAACTTCTCTACTAAAGAACAGCTTTTCTGCTTTTTGTTTTTCAAATTTCAAAACTTAAATAAAGATTTAATTCCCTAAGGACTTCTGGAAGGTTTTGCAGAGTGAAGTAATAACAAGAAATTAACTGTTTAATCTGAACTTGACGTTCAGATCTCATTTGATTCCCTCCTTGACTTTTTCCCTTTAATATGTCACATATAACTTTGTACTAAGCTCATCTCCTTACCATGTATTATTATTTTGTATTCTATATATTTAGTTATATGTCATAATTTTTTTTTAAAAGAAAAATCTAAATTGGTCAGTGAGTTTCCTATTTGTTAGGATGTAAGTCTTATGGTAGCAGAAATCATGTCTTATTTAAACTTTTTATATTTCCCAGAACCTAGCATAAATAATGAATAATACCAATGGTTCCCAACCTATAGGCCTCTACAGTTATTATAAGGGGTCTGGAAATCCATAAAATAAACCAAAATACCTTCTATAGATTACAGTATGGTATACAATATGTTTTACTATTTTTCAAATGTATGTGGATTAGCAGTGTAATCAATTAGGGCACTGTGCAGAGATCTGGAACTACAAGAACAAAAATGAAATATCCTCTACAGCATAGGAGTTACTATTTTTTTTTATTTATCTTTTTTAAAAATAAAGTTCAAGTGGGGAGACTCTTGAGGGAGAGGGAAAACAGACCAGAGGCTATTGTAATAGTACATGGTGAGGTGATGAGGATCTGAACTAGGTTGGTGGCTATGTGAGTGGAGAGAAGGGAACATTTAGGAGAGTTGTTGTGAAGGTAGAAATGAGACATGGCAGTAAATTGGATATGTGCAGTGATTGAGAATTGAGGATTGACACAAAATTGATTGTGAGCCTAGGTAATTAAAAGGATGGTAGTGGAGAGAAGGGAACGTTTAGGAGAGTTGTTGTGAGCTAGGTTGGTGGCAAAGATGTGGCAATAGATTGGATAAGTGTGGTGATTGAGAGTTGGGAGTTCCAGGGGGAAAAGATGATTTTTGTGGGAAAGACTTCATGTATACATTTATGTATATAAATAAGACAAGTAGCATTTATTAATCATATACTATGTTCTAGATATCGTACTAAGTCCCAAAACAAAAATAAGATGAAAAATATATTTTTATAATATGAGGGAAGGGAATTGAGGCAGCTAAAGCAAAAGACTTAATACTTAACAGTCTTCTATTCTGAGTTTTACAGTTTGCCCAATAAAAAGGTAAGGACTAATTCTGTATTAGACTTGGGAAAATTAATTCTTCTCCTTCTACCAGAATGTTTCCTTCTGTGAAAATGGAGGTGATAATTCTTGCTTTCTCCCAAAACAGAAATACTGTAAAGATTAATCGTGTAACAGAGTTTGATCTCCTTTTTAAGAAACCATTAATACAGCTTTGTTTCGCCAACCAAGTCACAGATATGTAGTACTACTGCATTACAACCAATCAGTACGTAAGATTATAGCAACACATCAGAAAGAAAGATGTGGGGTGAGGGAAAGTCAGGAGCTGTGCGGCCAAATTGCCCTTTCTTCTTCAAAGAGTTCATTCTTAGCAGTCTCTAGAGTTATAGGCCAAAGAACACGTCAGGGGCCAGCTTCACAGAATGTCTCTGGGTCCAGGAAGATTCTCATTTGCCATTAAAATAGTTTGTGTTTGCCTTTCTCAAACTCCTCCACTTTTCTCTCCAATGTGTCTCAAAAATCTCTGTCCACCTACACAGGTATGCAGTGTAATTGGTTCAGTGGTCTCTCAGGCAAGTAGGAGTTACGTCTCACTCCACTTTGGCAAACCCAATATTCACAGGATTGGAGTTCATGGAACTTTTCCAGACTTGGGTGGAAATAAGATTACAGTTGGAATTATTCTCTTTCATGTGTAGTGGACCTCTTCACCCTCTTTCCCCTAGAGCATACGCAGCCACCATTCCAGAATGTTGGGTGTCAATTTCTGGCCACGTTATGACTCAGAGTCACTTGATTGACTGATGAGCTGGAAGAGCTGAGAACTCGTTTCTTTTAAAAGAGGAGACAGTTTCTAGATGGCATTTTCTTTGGTTCCTCTTTTGGGGTGACAATATGTTATTCCAGTGAAGGGTGGAAAAGAATGCTTTTTCTCTGATTTGATCCAATGGCAGCCTTGCCACAGCTCCCCATTGTACAATGTGGACTAAACTAGGTGAGCTTGTAGCAGAGGCCACTGGCTGTCTTTACCTCTGTTCTAGTGTCTCCTTGTATTGAAAGGTCCTGCAAGGCTTATGAATGCTGATGGTAAGAATTGTATCTACCAAACAGTTTTCAGCAGCAACAGAAGTAGCAAGATTGGATTGGCAGCAAGGAAATCATCATCATCAGAAAGAGAGGCTACCAGAAAGAAAATCTAATTTGGCTATTTAATCAATGTCTAGAGCAGAGATGAAATGTGTAAAACTACTAATTAGACATTTTACAACTGTTATATTTTGATGAGTCCTAATGATGAGTCTCCTAACTATCTATAGTTATAAGTTAAGTTGCTGAATCCTATTTAAATCATTCTGTTAATTCACACTACAATTTAACATTGCTTTCTATATTAGAATAAACAAACTATTTCTTACTTTGTTCATATTATGTAGTAGATATTTCTCTTTTTGAGAAGCCCCTTAGACCATGGAATCGTAACCTTTTTTATGTATTGGGTAGTTTGAAATCTGTGGACTCTTCAAAATTGTGTTTTTAAATGCATAAAATAAAATACAAAGGAAACCAATTATATTGAAATACAATAATCAATTTAAAAAAAAGTTACACCCTCAAGTTAAAAAATACTGTCTTATAATTTTTGAGCCATGATTATTACTATAACTAGAAATTTTCCCTAGGAGTGCCAGAGTGGGGGCCAATGACTATGAGAATAGAGAGTCTAATCCCCTGAGGAGATATGATGTAGCTTCCCCAAAACTGAACCTGGACAAACCACAATGGTTGGGTAAAGGACAGGGAGTGGTATAAAGTTGCCAGCCCTATGAGCTTAACCCAGTGGCCTTAGCCCAACAGTGTCTCTTTGTGCTATAGGAGATATATAAAAATATATGACCATATGTAATAGGGCTGAGTAAAGAGTTGATGAAATTCAGGAAGTTACTAGTTCAGAGATGGGATTGGTGCCACTTCCTGGGCAAAAAAGCAAAATTATACATTCTATCTTGACTTACATGAATCCTAATGTTTTCTTTACAGAACAATTCAAATAAACATTAGAAGATATTAGTCTTCCTTGGAGGTATTAGTGTTATTAAATTAAATTTGTCTGTTTTCCTGTTCATTAGCTCCTCTTTAAAGAAGCAACACCTTGCTTACGAAAGTTAATATCCCATGATGTTTATCACCATAGTAGAAAAACATTACGTTTAAATGGATTAACACAGAATCTAAGAACAATCAGCAAGAGTTGTTTCCTGCCCTAAATGATTTAGACTCAAAATATATCAAATGGAGCTCATGACCTTTCTCCCTAAACTCACCGTTATTCTCCTAACTCCCTTTTTCTGTGGAGAGCAACAGCATCTTTCCAGTCACCAAGGTTCCCAAACTCAAAGTCAATCTCAACTCTTCCACCTTTGTCAACCTCTATTATCTAATCAATTGCCAATTCTACCACCACATCATTTGCATCCATTTCTTCTCTCCATTTACAAACCAGCCAGGTTTTTATAACCTTGGTCTGAACTATTATTATAGTCTGCTTCCAGTCTCTCCCCTCTCCCATCCATCCTCTACACAGGATCCAAATTGATATCGCTAAAGCACAGATTCGATTATGTTACTCTCCTCTTCAAGAAGCTTCAGTGGCTCCCTGTTGCCTGTAGGATAAATTCAAACCCCTTAACTTGGCATTTAAAGCCCTTTATAGTGTAGCTCAGGGCTAGATTTCCAGGCTGATTACATATTAGTCCCTCTCACACATTAGTCCCCCATACTCACCCTATGTTCTAGTCAGACTGACTCTACTTACTATGTCCTTTTCTCTTCTCACTACCTTCTACATAAGAACTTTCATGATCCCCCCAATTGTTAGTGCTCTTTAACACTATTACTTTGCGTATTCTTTGTATTTAAGCTGTGAAAATGCTGGATCCATTAGGATGTATGCTCCTTGAGGACAGAGACTATTTCTTTTTGTCTTTTTATTTCCTAGTCTAGCATAGTGCTTTGCATATAGTAGGTGTTTAATAAATATTACGTGAGTTGACTTGAATATTTATGATGAGATGTCAGGTCTTACCTTATCTTTCAACTGTATTCAAGCAAACACAAGAATTGTGCATATTAAGGACATTTCTGATTTAGAATCATAAAATGACAGAACAAGAAGGGACTTTTGAGAGCATCTTCCAACCCCTCATTATACAAATGAGGAAAATGAGGCATCAGTTCAGTCAGTTGTTTTTCAGTCATGTCTAACTCTTCATGAACCCATTTGGAATTTTCTTGTCAAAAATATTAGAGTGGTTTGCCATTTCCTTCTCCAACTCATTTTACAGATGAGGAACAAACAGAATTATGTGACTTGCTCAGGATCATAGAGCTAGTAAGGGTCTGAGGCCATATTTGAACTCAGGAAGATGAGTCTTTCTTACTCTAGGCCCAGTGCTCTATCTTCTATACCATCTAGCTACCCTAGGTATAAAGAGGTTAAAATACCCAGAGGCAGAACCATAATTGAACCTAGATCTCAGCCTTACAGTACAGGAGAATACAAAACAGTGTTCTATTCTATTCATATTCTCAGTAGAAAAACCAGATTCTATGGAATGAAGGATGGTTACTCTGCATGCCTATGATCATTCTCACTTCTGATACTGAAGAACCTTATGATCCATAAAGGGCAAACTTTACATATGCTCATTCATTCATCAAACATTAATTAAGAGAAAAGCACCAAATCTTCCAAAAGCATTAAAAGGAAAAGTTGGAACATTATGGTCCTCTGGTGAGGGCACGCAATGTGGTGGAGTGGAGTATAGGCTTAGAGTTAGGGAATACTTGGTTTCAAATCCCATCCCCAACACTGGTTAGCTAAGTGACTCTTAGCAACTTGACACTTAAATGTCCTAAGCTTCTAGTTCCTTATTTATAAAATAAAAGTAATAATACCTATATTACCTATCTCACAAAGTTGTGATAAGTGAGATTTATATATATATATATATATGTATACATGTACATACATATATATGTCATATATATATCAAGCCCTTTGCAAATCTATTTAAACAGTTATTTATTGTTATTGTTGTAATTATTGATTAGGCACTGGTATAGAGAAAGAATGCTAAACTAAGAATTGGAAGAACTGAATTCTAACCCTAGCTCTGCCAATCATTAACTTGTATGACCTTGAACAGTTCATTTCATCTCTCTGGGCCTTAGTTTTTTTCATGTGTAAAATGGTGGAGGTGGGATGGGAGGAGGGAACTGGATCATCTTTAATGTTTCATCTTGCTCCAATATTCTTTGATTCTAAGAGTATATCTGTCTTATGGGATACCATTACCAACTGCTAATTCTCCTGGTCCACCTCCTGGCTAGCAAAAAGGAAATTCATGTCCATTTTAGTAAGGTGCTGGAAATATCCATTCATGTTATCCATCAGATTACATATACTCAGTCACATTTCCTAGAACTAGAACAATACTATTCCCTTAACATCAATGCGTATCCTTCAGGCCTGGTCATGAAACATTAACCTCAGCAGGACTGTATAAGAACAGTTTGTAGACTTTGACAACTGCCTGATTTTAACTGGGTAACCTGGAAATGCTCCTGGTTATCTTGTCACTATTTGAATTTTTATTAATAACTCTAACCTAGGTTCTTCTATAAACATCAGCAGTTGTACCAATTATTTGATTCTGGTGACCCTGCTTTTCTTTTCCTTCCAAATCTTTGGTACCTTGTCTTTAGTTCTTTTATAATGGGTTTACAGATTGGCTATAAAAATTAATTAGCCATAGTAAAATTAATAGTCCAAGATTTCCATTTCCTCAAACATTTATTGAATACCTACAGTGTATGGAGAACACTGTGCTGGGCACTGAGGGAGAGTTTAAAGTACTATGTATTGAAGGATAAGCAAAAGTAAGAAGGAATATGCATTGTTTATACTTCTGTAACATCTCTTAATGCCTGATTCCTTTCTATAATATTCCCCCATAAGCTATTTGTAGGTTTAAGAACCTTTTTTCCTTTCCTACCCCTTTTCAGAGTCATTTCCTTCACCCTTATAAGGTAAACTCTTACACAGGAGGAATGCCTAGGCTGGTGAAACAAACACACACTTATTACACTCATATCTGTGAATTTCCTTTGGGCTTCTGCAATGAATAGCATAGTCTAATAAAGGCCCAGAAATTCAACAACTCTGGCTGCCATCCAGCTCCTACTTAGACACCCTAACTGAAGACCATAGTGGTATAGTGGATAGAGTACTGGATTTGGAGCCAGAAAAGCCTGGGTTTGGGATAAACTTACTTGCTGTGTGACCAAGGTAAAGTCACCTTCTTGGATCCCCAGTTTCCTCATATGTAAAATAGGGACAATAATAGCACCCATACCTCATAGGATTATGGTGAGCATCAAATGAGATAATGTACGTAAAACACTTGCAAGCTTTGAAGTACTATATAAAATATAAGCATTAGCTATTGTTACCTTAGTTTTGGACTCCCAGAGGCCATAACTCTCTGCTTCCTAAATTAAGACTCCTTAGTCTGTTACAAAACACTAAACTACCAAGTCCCTCCTTAGAAATACACTTACCCTACTCTTTACCTACCTTGGGGGGATAAGAAGTTTGGATCTAACTTGAGGTATCTCCAAATTCTGCCTTAAATAGTGTAACAATTGCAGGTCATTTGCCTTTTGGGGTTTCGTCAGAGCTTCAATCTTCTCCTCAATCACTTTACTATGAAGTTCCTTTTGGGAAAACAATAATAGCTAAATACTTAGTTACTTCTCTAAACCCAGTTCCTAACTGCTCATTGCCTTCTACTCAAGGATTGCCAAAAAATTCCTATTAATTCCTGCACAGGCTAAAAGAAGTGGGCTATTATTTATTCCTAATTCAGAAGGAAGAAATGAACCAGAGAGATGTGATTTGTTCAAAATTATTCAATGACTACACAATAAAGCCAGAAACAGAACCCTTTTGATTCTCAATCTAACATTCTGTCATTAAATTGCTTAATCTCCCATAAGGAAATACTTATCTCTTTATTATCTGGAGATTAGCAGTACAATCAGTAGATATTATTTTATTGATGAATCCATTACCACTCACCAGGTTACCTACTAGGGTCTGGAAGAAGGGATCATAGCATCATAGATTTAGAGTTTAAAGATACTTCGAAGTTAATCTCAAACTCCCTCAATTTACAGATGAAGAAACTTAAGGGCCCAGGAAGTTAAGTGTCTTGCCCTATGTCACACAAGTAAATAAGGGCAGAATAAGGATTAGAACCCATGTCTTTTGATGTCAAATCCAGTGTTTTTTCCACATCAATCTGCTCCTAGGAGGAGAAAGATACGGGGAAACAGAAAAGACCTCAGAATAGACACTTGGTAGAGTTCTTACAGAGAGAAACAGGATGAGGACATTGGGGCTGGGAAGCATGTCAAAAAGATAGAGTTCTCTGAAGGCAAGATTTGTTTCCTTTATAGTTTTATATAGGGCCAATCTTAGATTTTAGAATCCTTATTGGTGGTTACTTTGCCCTCTTGTACAGTGGGCAATTTTGCTTCTTTTTAGATAAAAGTCAGGGATCATGATCTATTGCTACTGATCAAAGTTGGTTTTGTTTTCATTGAATGTGAGGTTCATCAGCAAATGATTTGAAGACACCCTGATAACTTTAAATTTGTACCCCATGTCCAAAGTCAGGAGAGTTGGTACCTGAACATCATCGGTTTCGACTTGAAAAATGACCTGTTCCTTGTCCCTCTGAAGCCTTTCCTAGTGAAAGAAAGAGTCTCTTGGTGAAAAATCAAATTGAAGATAAAGATCAGTCTTCTCTATAAGCTATGAAATTCCCACAGTACCAAGTGCCAGTATGGATACACCATGCCCTTACAGCTGTTCTATGAATGTTTTTTGAGGGGGTAAATCGATGATAATAATGCTGTAGAATAATGTCAAATGTCAAAATTAAATGAATGAAATTTGTTTTCTTTGAATTAGGAGATTATAGGCAGATTCTAATCATGTGGTACATCCAAGGTGCTTCTAATAACCAACCATACACCACTGTCCACTGACACATTATGGAGTCATAATGATTGGGGCAGACCCTAACACTTCACCCTAGATCAGACATCCCAGAAGCTTATAGAGTCACTGAAGTGCAATATACAAGAGGGAACAAGGTCTGCAAGAAAAACTCACATCCATTTGGGAGCTCGCCTTAACCTCTACTTTCTGTGTTTTATTTTGTCTTATTGAAGCAGTCAGGTTCCCTCTGAAGTTATTTTCTGACAGCCAAGCTGCTTACACTAAGAAAGGTCTCACTACTTTTCTTACCTCCTTTACTTTCTCTGCATATGATGTGTCCCTTCAGTTCCTCCTAGGTGGTGAGGGGATTAGGGAGCCTGGGATGAAAGAACAGAGCTAAAGGGAGAGGAGAACCCAGGAAAGGGGTGTAGTCAGTGGCATAGGCACTGTCCATACGTAGGCATAGGCACTGTCCATACGTAGGCATAGGCACGATAATAAATCTGATAACCAACAAGATAGCCAAACATTACCTATCTGCCTACCCAACGTGATCCTGTCTCCCAGCTTCATGCTTCTAGGTGTGCTGTATTAAAAGGCTTGAGAATTCTGATCAGCATATAGTACACTTGCCTTTAATGCTTGCATTTCTGCCTTGCCTTTGAGTAGCATTGCTTTCTGTTGCATACGATACTCATCTTCGATTGCTTGCTGATGGAATTAAAAAAACAAACAAACAACTTTATATTGATGATTTGGAGGTGTGGAAAGATGGGGTTAGGGTTTCAGTTGTTCTGCTGTAACACACTTTCTCTCTGTCCATCATCACTCTCAAGGAGAACCCAGAATGAAAAAGTTTCTTCTATATTTGCCTCTCTCTTTCCTAGGAAGAAATGAGGAAGTGGAATAATCAAAAGCTGGGGAACATGAACCAGCTTCTTCTTTTGAAAATCATTGGAAAATTCTGGATGAGCCAGAGCCCATTAGAGGAAATGTCATCACATCTCTGAGTGCTTTCCCTCTAAGGACCTCAGGAGCCAAATTCTAGTAACAATTAATGGAGCTTAGTGCTTCCATATCTGTGACCTGGTCTTAATGGCATCCAATTTTTTTTGTGGAAAGATGGAGTGAAGAGTATTAAGAAATCAAAATCAACAAAGGCATAGGTCATTTCTGGCCAGAGGATTATTATAAAAAGCCCATGAAAACTTCCTTTTTCAGGGAGAACATTAGTGTTCCTTTTTGTATATCCAAAGCCTGGCACAGAGTTGGGACTAAATAAGGAAGGAAATAAGCATTTATTAAGCAACTACCAAGTGGTAGCATCATGAAGCACTTTACATATATTATTTCATTTGAGACAATAACTCTATGAAGTAGGTATCATTATTGTCCCTATTTTTTTATTTTTTATTTCTTTTTTAAAATTAACTTATTTGTTTTTAGTTTTCAACATTCACTTCCATAAGATTTTGAGTTCCAAATTTTCTCCCCATCTCTCCCCTCTCCCCACCCCAAAACAATGTGCATTATGAATACCCCTTCCCCCAATCTACCCTCCCTTCTATTGCACCCTCCCTTCTCTTATCCCCTTCTCTTATCCCCTTCTCCTTCTATTTTCCTGTAGGGCAGGATAGATTTCTATACCCCATTGCTTGTATCTTATTACCCATTTGCATGTAAAAATAATTTTTAACATTTGTTTTTAAAACTTTGGGTTCCAAATTCTCTTCCTTCCTCCTCTCTCCACCCACCTTCATTGAGAAGGCAAGCAACTCAATATAGGTTATACATGTGTAGTCGTGCAAAACACTTCCATAATAGTCATGTTGTGAAAAAACTATATTTCCCTTCATCCTATTCTGCCCCCCATTTATTCTGTTCTCTCCTTTGACCCTGTCCCTCCTCAAAAGTGTTTGCTTCTGATTACCTTTCCCCAACTTGCCCTCCCTTCTATCATCTCCCCCTTTTATCCCCTTCCCCATATTTTCCTGTAGAGTAAGATAGATTTCCATACCCAACTGAGTGTGTATGTTATTCCCTCCTTAAGCCAAATCCAAATGAGAGTAAGATTCACTCATTCCCTCTCACCTCCCCTTACTTCCCCTTCACTGTAAAAGCTTTTTCTTGTTTGTTTTATGTGAGATAATTTACCCCATTCTACCCCTTCCTTTCTCCTTCTCCGAGTACATTCCTCTCTCATCTCTTAATTTTCTTTTTTAGAATCATCTTTTCATATTCAACTCTCTGTGCCCTCTGTCTATCTATATCTATATCTATTCCCTCCTACTACCCTAATAATGAGAAAGGTTTCATGAGTTACAAATATCATCTTTCCATGTAGGAATGTAAACAGTTCAACTTTAGTAAGTCCCTTATGATTTATCTTTCCTGATAACCTTTTCATGCTTCTCTTGAATCTTATATTTGAAAGTCAATTTTTCTGTTTAGCTCTGGCTTCTCAAGAATGCATTAAATTCCTCTATGTCATTGAATATCAATTTTTTCCCCTCATTGATTATAATCAGTTTTGCTGAGTAGGTGATTCTTGGTTTTAATCCTGATTCCTTTGACCTCCAGAATATCATATTCCATGCCCTGCGGTCCCTTAGTATAGAAGCTGCTAAGTCTTGTGTTATCCTGATTGTGTTTCCACAATATTTGAATTGTTTCTTTCTGGCTGCTTGCAATATTTTGTCCTTGACCTGGGAACTCTGGAATTTGGCTATAATAGTCCTGGGAGTTTTCCTTTTGGGATCCTTTTCAGGAGATGACTGGTGGATTCTTTCAGTTTCTATTTTACCCTCTGGTTCAAGAATATCAGGGCAGTTTTCCTTAATGATTTCTTGAAAGGTGATGTCTAGGCTCTTTTTTGATCATGGCTTTCAGGTTTTTTTTTAATTTTTGATTTAACTTTTAAGTTATATCTCCTGGATATATTTTTCCAGGTCAGTTGTTTTTCCAATGAGATATTTCACATTGTCTTCTATTTTTTCATTCTTTTGGTTTCATTCAATTTCTTGATTTCTCAAACAGTCATTAGCTTCCATTTGCTCCATTCTAATTTTTAAGGAATTACTTTCCTCAGTGAGCTTTTGGACTTCCTTTTCCATTTGACCAATTCTGCTTTTAAAGGCATTCTTCTCCTCATTGGCTTTTTGGACTTCTTTTGCCATTTGGGTTAGTCTATTTTTTAAGGTATTATTTTCTTCATTATTTTGGGGGTCTCCTTTAGCAAGCTGTTGACTAGTTTTTCATGATTTTCTTGTATCACTCTCACTCTCATTTCTCTTCTCAATTTTTCCTCTACTTCTCTTACTTGCTTCTCAAAATCCTTTTTGAGCTCTTCCATGGCCTGGGACTGATTCATATTTTTCTTGGAGGCTTTGGATATAGGAATTTTGACTTTGTTGTCTTCTTTTGGTTGTATGTTTTGATCTTCTTTGTCACCAAAGTAAGATTCTATAGTCTGAGTTTTTTGCACTGTTTGTTCACGTTCCCAGCCAATTACTTGACTTTTAAACTCTTTGTTAAGGTATGGGTTTGCTTCCAGTGTGGAGGGTGTACTGTCCTAAGCTTCAGGGGTGTTGTGCAGCTGTTTTCAGAGATACTTCTAGGGACCTGTAAATTTTCAGTTCTTCCATTGTGGTATGATCAAAGGAGAGGTGTTTACTCCTTCCCTAGCCTGTGCTCTAGTCTATGAGTGACCACAAGCACTCTTTTCTGCCTTGGATAGTGCTCCTCCTTGCCCCAGGACCACCACCCAGGACTGTGACACAGATCCAAGTAGGGGAAAAGCAAGATAATCCTGCCTCAGCACCAGTAAAGAGATCCCTGCTTGAGAAGTCTGGAAACCACTACAGATGCTAGTGATTCAGTCCCCTGAGGACTGCTCTGGGTTTGCTGAGGCCTGGTCTTTGCCTGTGCAGCCTACACGGAACTGAGCTCTTCTCCCAGCCCGTTGCAACAGACCTTTCACATCAACCATCCAGGTTGTCTTGGGCTGGAAATTTGTTTCACTGTATCTTTTTATGGGTTCTGCTGCTCTAGAATTTGTTTAGAGCCATTTTTACATGTATTTGGAGGGGTTTGTGGGATAGCTCAAGCAAGTCACTGCTTTTTACTCCACCATCTTGGCTCTGCCCCTCTATTGTCTCTATTTTATATTTGAGGAAACTGAGACAGATGGAGGTTAAGTGACTTGCCTAGCATCACACAGCTAATAAGTGTCTGAGGCCATATTTGAACTCAGGTTTTCCTAACTGCAAGGTCTAGTGCTCTATCCACTGTGCCACCTAGCTGCCAATGCTTATTGATTGATTACTGAACACTAGATATTATCTAAAACCTAACTTTACTGTCTCAAATGTCTCAGGGATGGAAATGTCTCTTAAATGGTGGTGATAGGGGTAGAGTTTACCTTGATTTCAGGGGGGCCTAGAATTTTTTACTCTAGCTTTCTTACCTTGTTTGACAGCAACTCCATTTCTCTTTGGAGTAACTTTTTTTTTTTTTCCTGTAGAGAAAGATAAGTTTTTATTCTGCTACATATATCAAGAAGTGAGATGGGAAGAAACACTGAAGGATAAGGAGGGAGAGGGGGAGGGAAGGGAGGGTGGAGTCTGGAGGCTATTTATCAAAGGAAATCAATGTTCTGTCAAATATTCCAGAAAAGCAAGAAATGAGTTTTATAATTTTAAAGAAAAAAATTAAAGTTACTAGACTAGAAATCTTTTTTAAAGGGTAATGTTAATAAATGATCAAAAAAACAAAACAAGCACCTTTCAGCTTCCTCTGCTTTTTGATCTGTTGGGGGTAGATCATTTCGATACCACTTTAAATCACATCTCCTTTATAACATTTTTTAAAAAACAAAACCCCTTTACACTGCCGATTCTTTTTTCATTGACTTAAGAGCTTCTGATAGTGAAATGCTTTTTTCCCCCAGGGAAATTTCCTATTTGTGCTGAGATGTGAAGGACAAATATAATATGCTTGTGGCCTAGGAAATCACAAAGAAAATCAAAGAAGTTGTATTCTTGACACCCTCCACCCCTTATATCTATATCTATCCTATGTGGGTCACCATGAGCTTTTTCCGTGCTCACAACAGTGTAGCAAGGAAGTGTGTGTCTGTGTGTGTATGTGTGTGTGTATGTGTGTGCACGTGTGTGAAACATTATTTACTATAATCCTATACACCTTTGTAAATGTCACAAACCAGATGTACCATAAATCTGCCTCCAAAACTGGTACCATGAACCCTCTGACCCCTTCCCAGGATACTGTTTTCCAACCCCAGTCCCTCTTACCAGGTTCTGTTTTAGCTCTTCTGCTTCCTTGATCATCTCCAGGACAATGGTATCATCAGAATCACCCCCCTTCCCTGTCATGATCTGCCTCATGATCTGTAGACTATAAGATAGGGAGAAGGCATCAAGTATAAGCATTCTCTGCACAAAAAAGAAAACTTAGCTACTGGGTCCTGAGAATTCTCATGCAAAAGGAGTGGTATCAAAGCTAGAATATTAGGAGAATTTTGGAATACTTCTGGAAATAATCAGTTCTCCATAATTAATGAGATTTCTGCCCCAGGTCATATATTCACTCCCAGGAAGTTCCCACCTTTTCATCCCCTTGAGTCTGCTTGTTCTTTCGTGATTAGATCTGTAGTTTCATCAGTGTGAGAAACACCCGTTTCGAAATTCCCACCATAGATGCAGATTGGCAATTTGTAACTTGTAGCTTTAGAGCAAGAGTTCCTAACCATTTTGTGCATATCATTGACCCCCTTAGCAGTCTGGTAAAGACTGTGGACTCTTTCTTAGAAGAAGTTCCTAAGTGCATGAAATGCATAGGATTAAAAATGAAACCAATTAGGTTGAAATTATAATATATTTTTTTTCCCATCTAAGTTCTAGGACCCTCCGAAATCTAACTCCTGTCTTAGAATGTTGCCTGAGGGCACTGAGAGGTTAAATAAGTGCCCTTTATCATATAGTTAGTCTGTGTCAGGAAAATATACTGATTTTTTTTCTTCTTTTGGAGGCAATCAAGGTTAAGTGACTTGCCCACAGTCATACAACTAGTGTCTGAGGCCACATTTGAACTTAGGTCCTCCTTACTCCAGCACCCGTACACTGTACACTGTGTCACTCTGCTGCCCCTCAGAAACTAAACTTGAAACCTGGTCTTTCTGACTCCCCATTGCTGGTCCTCTATCCACAATGCCATGATCTCTCTCAGATTTCTCCTCAGTATGAAAGATAAATGAGACTGCCAGCTTGTCACTCTACCCAGAAGAGACAACCTTCTCATAGGCATATCATCTGCATTCTAGGGTCCATAACTATGCTTGCCTTAAAGTGAAAAATATCTATGCCCCTAGACAAGGCAGCTAGGTGATTCACTGGGCCTGGAGTCAGAAAGACCTGAGTTCGAATCTGGCCTCAGACATTCACTAGTTGTGTGACCCTGGGCAATTCACTTAACCTCTGTTTGTCTTAATCTACTAGAAAAGGAAATAGAAAATCAGTCCAATATCTTTGCCAAGAAAACCCTATACAGGGTCACAAAGAGTCAGATGTGAATGAATAACAAGAAAGATTAGGGACAAATAGACTTTTGAAATAGGCTTTCTCCTTCCCTACTTTAGATCTTTCTTTTGAAAGGATTCAGCCTGGGAATACCTGCTTAGATCACTTAGGATATCTCCGGCTATCATAAGGACAGGAAAGTGTCCCTCATCTCAACTTCTTTTTCATAAAGTTATGCCACAGTACCAAGGAATACTTCTGTAACTTTATGCCAGCTCTCAAAGAATTGGATCTGTTGATAACTTTTTGATCTGATTGGAAGAAGCACCAAAACCTTTCTCCATTCCTGGGCCATTTTGTTTGTGACAATCTTGTTATCCACACTTCCTCTTTAAAAGAAAACACTCCCTACTTTGTGATTTTAAAGATTCTCCAGCTTTCCTGCTTCTGTGACCCTCAGGGAGTTGGGTTTTTTTTTTTTTTTTTTTACCTTTTTTGTTTTTCTTCTAAATTAGTCATTAAGTTCTGGAGTAAGGTGCCATTCTTCTCTTCCAGGGGTTTCAGCATCTCCACCAACTCTTGTTTTCTTATTTTCAGGTCCTCATTTAATTCTTTTAGGTAATTGTCCTGCTTTCTAGAATTTCTGCAGAAGATATCATTAATTTTGGTCTTTTACTTAGGACAAGATAGAGATAACCTCTCTGCCCACCTCCCCCTTTTACCTAACAATAATTCCCACCAAAGAGTCACCTTATTCTAGAATTTAGGTAGGATGTGGAAGAGCTTGTGCCACTGGTCATCTTAAAAGTGTAGTTCCATTCGCCCCTGGAAACAAAAAAGGCTTCTTCAAAATTTGTTCCTTTTTTCTCTACTAGTTAATACATCTTCTCTTTAATGTTGCTGTTTGCCGCTTGCTGTCCTGGACTTGTTAGTTATATAGCTTGAGGTCACAATGCACTGAAGGCGACAATGCCAACAATTCTGTTTAGGAGCTTTGAAGTTACTTGCAGCTTGTTCCCTGGAGATGTCCCACATACATTTGATCAGTCCTTTCCCTAAATAGATATCTTAGGATCAAATAAATATCCAAAAATTTCTATCCCTTCCCTATAAATCCTTAGAGTATCTTCAGACATCTTTGGTTATGGACTATTTTAAAATAATTTTGACTCGAATTATAATGTAAGCTGTGGAATTCCTATTTTTATTGCTGCTGAAAATAACTCCCTCCCTTCCTTTCTTCTTATCTTCCTCTTTTTGTCCCTTTCTTCCTCCCTTCTTCCCTCTCGTCCTTCCCTTCCCTTCTTTTTCTTCCCTTCCCTTCCTCCCTCCCTCTGTATCTTTCTTCTTCCTTTCCCTTCCCCTTCTTTCACTTCTGTTTCCTTCCTTTTCCTTCCCTTTCACTCCCTTTCTCCCTCTTTCCCTTCCTTTCTTCCCCCTTTCTCCCTTTTCCCTTCCTTTCTTCCTGGACAATTTTCTCAACTCGTTCCCACATTTTCCAACAAACTCTAAGACAAGTAATGAATATATTATGTTGCTTTAGCTAATGCCACCAAATTCTGCTTAATGAGTCGATTTATGGCTGCTATTATTGAATGAGGCAATAGCATATACATTTGATGTCATATAGATATCATATAGAAGTGATAGAGCCCCCACCTTTCCAGAAGCTGATATTCTATGGCAATGGGATAGAAATGTACATTTTCTTGTCTTTCCATATTTGATTTTTGTCTGGGTACTTCAACAGAAAAGTTGATTGCCTAAATAGTTGTTGTCTATTAGATCCTCCAGTGAGTATCTTCTGCCTCATCTATTAACCTTAGCAGGTTTCCTGAAATGATGGGATTTAAGGAAACTTAGGGATCCATCTGATGACAGTACCCTAAGCCCGTTAGCCACACACAGCTAATGTTTAAAATTAATGTGTTCTAATTCACCCTTGAGACTTTCAATAAAAAAAAGTGCTTTCCACTCAGTGCCTGGAAGGCATCAAGAAACAAATGTATTATTCAACTGAGTCATACCTCCTAAACACTACAGGATAGAAATAGAAGTGGGAATACTAACCCACTTCAGCAACTAGAAGAAGAAACATTTACCTTGTATCTATTCTGGGGAAATGTACTTGTTACTATATAATAGGAAACTGGAAACAATGTCGGTTAGAAGACAGAAAATCCTGTGGGGAACTGCCCTGACCCCATAATGGAATGGAGCCAGACTATGACTGACAGATTATGACTCCCATTCTTAAGGGAAGGGAAAGGAAGAGAAGGAATCACAGGAGAAGAGCAGCTTTAGAGAAAACCATACCTACAGGGAAGAACAAGGGAATAGCATAAGAATTAGTAACTCAATCCAAATGAAAATGGATGAGAGAGAGAAATTAGTCCTCACCAGCACACCACACAATACCACACCACGATCCCTACTCACAATGAACTTAATTCTAATGGGGAATTAAATACATATAGAAAAAATCTATACATCATAAATATAAGGATAATTAACACACACATATGTATACACACATAGAGTAATTAAGTACAAGGGACTGAAGGAGGGATGGCACTAGTTATTGGGAAGGGCAGAGGGGTTAGGAAAAGCTCTATGCAAAAGAATGTGCCTGAGCTGAGCAACATTTTAAAGGAAGAATAAAACTCTTATGAGGCAGAGGTAGGAAGGGGTCCATTCCAGGCAAATGCATTGGAGAGAGGAGATGAAATGTAGTGAATAAGGTACAGAGAGAAGACCAATTTGCCTGGGTTTTAGAGTGCAGGAAGGAGAATAATGTCCAATGAAATTGGAAAGAGAAGTTTGGGTCCAGGTTTATAGGGAATTTGTAGTATATCCTAGTAGAGTCAGTAGGAAGGCACTGGAATTAGTTGAGTAGGGCAGTCATATAGTCAGATTGTCACTTAAAGAAAGTTACTTTAGCAGCAGTGTGTAGGATGTACTGGAGTTATGAGAAATGTGAGGAAAGGAGAGCAGTTAGGAGAATGTGGCAATGATCTAGGCAAGAAGTGATGAGGGCTTAATAAAGGTGGTAGCTGTGTGATTGGAGAGAAGAAATCAGATGCAAGAGATGTTGTGAAGGTAGAAATGACAGTACTTGGCAAATTAATTGATATGCAGTATGAGGGAGAGTGAGGAGTTGAATGCCAAGATTATGAACTTAAGACACTGGAAGGGTGGTGGTACCTTTGATAGAAATAAGAAAGTTTGAAAGACAAAGAAGATTTAGGGGGGAAAGATAATGAGCTTAGTTCTAGACATATTGAGTTGAAGATTTCTCCATTTATGAAATATCTAATCAATAATTCTTAATTCTGGGAAATCTTAATTCTAGTGCTTTCCCATTGTTAATTATTTCCTAACTAGCCTATATATAGCATGCTTTGTATATATTTGTTTGCATGTTGTCTCCTTTACTAGATTTTAAGCTCTTTGAGGTCAGAAATTGTCTTTTGCCTCTTTTTGTATCCTTAGCAGTTAGCATAGTACCTGGTACGTAGTAGTAGGCACTTAATAAATGTTTATTTATTGATTGATTTTGATGATACAGAGCTGATATTCATAGGAGAGACTGGGCTTGGACATATAAATGGGAGTTACATGCACAAAGATGATAGTTGAACCTAGAGGAGCTGATGAGATTACCAAGAAAGTATAGAAAAAGAAGAGAATCTTAGAGAACACCCAAAGTTAGGGAGCATGATGTAGATAATAAACCAGCTTAGGAGACTAAGATGGAATAGTCATGTGGTAAGTCAGTTAGGAGAGAAGAGTGTCATGAAAACCCAGAGAAAAAAGATTGTCCCAAGAAGATAAAGTAGTCATTAGTATCAAATGCAGCAGATAGGTTGAAAAGGGTTAGGCCTGAGAAAAAACTGTCAGATATGACTATTCTCTGATAATTTAGGAGAGAGTAGTTTCACTTGAGTAATCAATGAAAGCTTGATTTGAAAGAGTTGAGGAGTGAGAAAATGGAGAGGAAGTAGAAGCAATAAGTGACTAGTAATATAGCATAAAAGAGTTTAGCCACAATTGTGTATCCTGTAGTTCTGCAGTACCGTTGTACTCTGGGCCATACAGTGGATAGAGCACCAGGCCTGGAGTCAGGAAGACTTATCTACATGAGTGCAAATATGGCCTCAGATACTCACTAGCTATGTGACCCTGGACAAGTCACTGAACCCTGTTTGCCTCCATTTCCTCATCTGTAAGATGAGTTGGAGAAGGAAATGGCAAACCATTCCAATATCTTTGCCAAGAAAATCCAAATGGGGTCATGAACAGTGAGATATGACTGAAAATGACTCAGCTACCACAAAAATATATCCTGGGATCCATTGTCTACAATAATTAGACCTAAAAAAAGGTCCTGGATTGCTTTTTGGCCTGAGATTGAGGAGGATTTGAGTGGTCAGTTGCCTGCCTGGGGTCAGTTGGAATCATCTCTGTTTAAAATATATCCCATGTATATATCCTCAGGTTTACACAATTGTCAGTTTTTCATTAGAGCTTTATTATCTTTTAAAAAAAAGTTGATTTAAGAAAATGCACAGAAATCTGTCAGGAGACCTCAAAAGATGATGAACAGAATAACAGACTATTTACATACTGAATCAGAATAAAACTGCCAGGGAACTTAACTTCTGCCAAACCTCTAACCAAAATTTGAGAAAAAAGAAGCTAGGAACTTATAATAACCATGGAAGCACTATTTAGGAATACTCTTTTCTGTTCCAAGTGGAAGCAAAAAGGTATTGGCTGTCAGGGTCCACTAGCATGCTGAAGAAAACTGAGCAAAGATATATTAAATTCAAAGATCTGTAAAATCCAGAATCAGGTGGGATTGCCATTAAAACTTTACTGGAATTGTAAATTCATGGGAGTTGATGAGATCACTAAGAGAGGCTGTAAGGAGAGAACAGGCCCAGGTTGTCCACAGTTAAGCGATATGGTATGGATGATGGCCAAATAAAGGAAGCTGAGAAGGAGTGGCCATTCAGTTCAGGAAAAGTAGGAGAGTAGTGTCATGAAATCACAAACAAGAGTCAGTGTTAGTAAAAGAGGAATGTCAAATGCAGCAAAGATCCAAGTACAATTTAGGGCTGAAAAGTGACCATAAGATTTGTCAGAAGAGATCACTGGTTATTTCAGAGAGAACAGATTAAGTTGAAAGATGCAGTCAGGATCCGGATTGCAAAAACTTTTGTGTAGAGTGAGAAGAGGGGATAAAGAGTCAGTGAGTGTAGAAAATACTTTATAGGCATTTGGCCTAGAAAAGGAGGAGAGATATAGGATGAATAACTTGAGGAAGTTCTTATGTCTAGTGAAGGTTGGAGGGGATGTGAGTATGTTTGAAGGTAGTGAGGAAGGAACTAGTAGATAGTGAGAGGTTGAAGACTAGATGAACAATTGAGTTGAGCAATCTGCTGGAGAAAATGGGAGAGGAAGGCATCAAGGTCATATATATCAAATAACAGTGATGGTAATGGATATACTTGCTTTATGACTGTTATTATCAGAAAGACCTATAGCTTTTTTCCATTACAGATAATGTTAGGTCTTAGTTTTACAGAGATACTACTTAGCTTATTATGGAACAAACCATTTATCCCTAAGCTTTTTAATGTTTTTAGCATAATTGTGTTTGATTAAAAGTTTTAGTTTTTCTTTTGCACAGAGGCAACTGGTGATGGCAACTGGATAGAGCACTGGGCCTGGAGTCAGGAAGGCCAGAATTCAGATCTTGTTTCAGATACTTACTACCTATATGACCCTGGGCAAGTCACTTAACTTCTGTCTACCTTTGTGTCCTTAGTTGTAAAATGGAGATAATAATAACACCTACCTTTTTCAATTTTGTTGTGAAGATCAAATAAGATAATACTTGTAAAAGACACTTAACATGGTGCCTGGTACATAGTAATACATATCTATCTCTATATCCACATATCTATCTATCTATCTGTCTAGCTGTCTATCTGTCTGTCTGTCCGTCTACCTATATTCCTTTCTCTTGCTTTCCACCTATTAAAGTAATCCTATTATGTTAATTATTGTAATTAACTTGGTCTATTATACCTATAATATTATGTATTAATATAATATTGGATATAATATTATAACATTATGTATTAACATATAATATTAATAGATAATATAATATTAGGTATATCATAGATAATATAATATTAGGTATATCATACCTAATATTGAGCCAACTCTGAATTCCTACTGTAAATGCAACTCGGTTATAATCTTTTAAATATATTGCAATAATCTCTTTACTAATATCTGATTAAATTTTTTTTTTGTAGAAATGTTAGTCTATATCAGGAGTGGGGAACCTGTGACCTTAAGGTTACATGTGGCCTTCTAGGTCCTTAAGTGCAACCTTTTGACTGAATCCAAGTTTTATAGAACAAATCCTTATTTTTATTAATACATTTTTGTTAATGTTTTATATTTTTATTTTATTTTTTAAATGAACATGTTTAGACTACCAACGAATAAAAAAAATTTCAATGAAATAATCCTCCCAGATTGACCAGCACAATTAGAACATTATTAGTAAGCCATAAGGGCTAAATTGACAACTGCTACGCTTATCATTTAGTTCTAACTTCCCCTGCCTGACTGGCACCACTACCACATAAGTCTGGTTGGTGAGAGTTTGCCAGAGTCGAGTGTACCAGTCTGTTATCAGCTTTTGACAGCAGTGCACTCTATTTCTGTTTGAAGTGGAATTTGTGAATAGTTACACAGCTCAACAGTATTTTTTAATTCTGTCTGTTTAACAGCCCATCATGTCAAGGAAGACCAAGAGAATACTGAAGGAAGAAAACAGATTCTTTTAATGAGTATTGGGAATTGCAATATTATCTTGTTTCTGCTAAAGATAAGATTATTTGTTTGCTTTGTGATATTGCAATATCAACATTTAAAAAATTCAATGCTCATCAGCATTATAACACTCATAAGGACAACAAATATTTTAAATTAGAAGGAGAGGCATGGAAGGTTGTATTACAGAAATTAAAAGATGAAAAGCAAAAGCAAAGACAATTCTTTCAAGCAGCAATAAGACCTGGGAATAATGCCACTGAAGCAACTTATAAAGTAGCTTATATACTCAGGGAAAAAGACAAGTCATTCAGTGATGTAGAAAGTGTAAAAGAATGCATTGTCGAAGTTGTAGAATGCTTAGACCCCGATAACGTTTTGAAGTACAAACAACTGCCTCTTTCAAGAAAAACCATAATTGATTGGCAGCATGGATTAGCCTTCAATTTAACAGAACGACTTCATGCAGTATTTCAAAAGGGAAATATGTATTATTCAATCACTTTGAATGAACCAACTGATACTACTAACTCGGCAAAGGTTTTATACTTCATTTGGGTCGTAACAGAAGATTTTCTTTGCTATGAAGTTACTTGCTTTGGGCGCTCTTATGAACAGAACACAGGGAATAGATATCTTCAACAACTTTCAAAGTAAACTGGTCAGTTTAGTGAATGTATGTAAAGATGGTACACCTTCCATGACAGGAAAACATGAAGGATTTATTGCACAGATTTAAAAAAGTATCTACAGATCCTGATGCTCTCATTTCTTTTCATTGTATCTTGCATCAACAAAATCTCTGTGCTAAAGCTACTTTCTTAAGTGATACTTTGCAACAAGTTATACGTATTGTTAACTATATTCCTGCAAATGCAACACAGCATTGTCAGTTTTGTAACACACTAAAGTTGAATGATGAGGTATTCAGTGTAGATTTACCATATCATTCAAAAGTGCGTTGACTTTCATAGGAGCAGGTATTAGCCAAAATTTTATCTCTGCAAGAACAGATAGTTAAATTCTATGAAGAACAGAATCAGCAATGTGAATTATTGAAAGAAGATTTCTATTGGAATGCTGCATTTCTGTGTAATATGTCAAATCAAAATGACTTAAATATTTTTTTTGCAAGGTAAAACTAAATCTATATATGATGTGTGGCAAAAAATCCAAGCATTTTGAAAAAAGCTTTCTTTTTTCAAAACACTTTTTTTTGGGGGGTTAGGCAATTGGGGTTAAGTGACTTGCCCAGGGTCACACAGCTAGTAAGTGTTTGGTCTAAGGTCAAATTTGAACTCAGGTCCTCCTGACTTCAGGGCCAGTGCTCTATCCACTGCACCACCTAGCCGCCCCTAAAACACTTCTTTTTCAAAAGGAAATTTCAGATGAACATTTTCCCTAGTTAGCAAAGGTCATTGATAAGCAGGATGATATATGCAAATCATTTGAAGAATATGCAGCTATTATAGAGATAATACATGTAGGAGAATACAATGAAAAGTTCACTTACTCTGAGATTCATGACATTACACACAAATTAGCATTTCAGCCTTACCTAGTTAATATCACCAAGGCACCTAAAGAACTACAGATGGAATTGATTGAGCTCTCAGTAGATGACCTTTAAAGTCGTTGTTTGATGCTATGAAAGATCCAATTGAAATATGGAAAAATGCAGTAGAATATCCACACCTTGGCAACATGCCTGAAAAATGCTTTCTTGCTTTTCAACCTGTTATTGCTGTGAATCTACGTTCTTCTACCTAACCCAAATCAAAATGCCCTTAAGGTCACAAATGACTGATACCCATCTAGAGTATGAACTGAAACTTCAGACCTCCATGCTGCAACCAAATATTCAAATGCTTTCCAATAAAAAGCAAACACAACAAAGTCACACAAATAGTTTTCACATTTTTGAAATTATTAAGTACATAGTAGTTAGATTTTTACAAAATAATGTACATTTTTAAGTATATCTAATTGAAGTTTCTTGAATGCAGCCTTATTTAATTACAGCTAAATATTAGTGTGACCTTCCAACATGAAATGGTTCCCCACCCCTGGTGTGTCTGGCCTGTAATTTGTTTTTTCTTTGCCTTGTGTGCCCCTGATTTAAACATCAGTACCAAATCTGTTTGAGTGTTATAAGTTTCCTTCCTTTTGGGGCAGATAGGTGGCGCAGTGGATAGAGCACCGGCCCTGAAGTCAGGAAGACCTGAGTTCAAATCCGGCCTCAGACCAAACACTTGACACTTACTAGTTGTGTGACCCTGGGCAAGTCACTTAACCCCAATTGCCCTCCCCCAAAAAAAGATTCCTTCCTTTTCTATATTTGCAAATAATGTACACAATATTGGGATTAATTGTTCTTTGAATGTTTGACAGGTTGCATATGTAAATCCACATAATCCTATGTTTTATTTCTTTAAGAGTTCTCTTTGTCTTTTCTATTTCATTTTTCTGAGTGTGAGCTATTTACATTATCTGTTTCTTGTTCTGTTAATCTTTTCTTGTTTATCACCTGCATTGTTGGTCTCTGGTCAGGTTTAGGGGGAAATTGCAGACTACATTTAGACCACTATAGTAACAAAGACATATTAGAATCACAGAAACTTATGTCTAACTTTTATGTAGTAATTCAAGATTTACAAATAATTTTACATATATTTTTTATTTTATTTATTATTTACATATATGTTTCATTTGATCTGAGCAGAAGGCACCTTACAGAATCATCTACTCTAACTTCTTAATTTTATAGATGAGGTTGGTTGGTTGTCCTTCCTTCTCAAAGAGGACCAAAATGACATCGCTATGCTGGAGTCAAGTTTCAGTGTGTCCAGCTGTGGCTGATCAGACCAACATGAGCTTGGAATGTTCTACCGCAGGTCAGGCACAAATAGTCCATGTGAACATATGGGGTTGATTCTCTAAATTTACACATCTTGCATTTCATTTGAGCTATTTCAGTTTGGCTTTGCTCATAGAGCATAACTCCTTCTCTGATGTGGGCACGCCATGCTGAGCAGTCCTGTGCTAGTGTCTCCCATGTCACACAATCAATTCCAAAGTTCTTAAGAGAGACCTCGAGAGTGTACTTGTATTGCTTCTTCTGACTACCATGTGAATACTTGCCCTGTGTGAGTTCTTCATAAAATAGTCTTTTTGGCAAGCATATGTTGCATTTGAACAACATGACCAGCCCATCGGAGTTGCGCTCTTTGAAGTGGGGTTTGAATGCTTGGCAGTTTAGTTCAAGAAAGGATCTCAGTGTATGGTATCTTACCCTGCCAGATGATCTTCAGACTCTTCCCAATACAATTCAAATGGTAGCGATTCAGTTTCCTGGCATGGCACTGATATACTGTCCAGGTTTCACAGGCATACAACAATGAGGTCAGCACAATGGCTCTGTAGACCTTCAGTTTGGTAGTCAGTCTAATACCTCTTCTCTTCCATACTTTCCTTCGGGGCCTCCCAAACACTGAGGTAGCTCTGGCAGTGCATGCATCAACCTCCAATGTACACATCCCTGGAAAGTACACTACCAAGGTAAGTGAACTTATCCACAGCATTCAAAACTTCTTCATTTACAGTAACTGGTGGTTCCACATATGGTTGGTGTGTGGTGACCGATAGAGCACTTGTGTTTTCTTGATGTTAATTGTTAGGCCAAAATTAGCACAAGCAGCAGAGAAGCTCCCCATACTTTTTTTTATATCTCAGCTTCAGAGGCTGCACTGAGTGCACAATCATCTGCAAACAGAAAGTCATGCACCAATACTCCCTCCACTTTGGTCTTGGCTTGTAGCCTTTTCACGTTGAAGAATTTACCATCAGTGTGGTAGTTGATCTTGAGAAACAAATCCCAAAAAGTTAAGAAATTTGCCTAAGAAACCACGACTAGAACTCAGGTTTCCTGACTTTTGTTTTAGTCCATTTTCCACTATACCAGGCTTTCGTGATTGCTGTTATTGATATTAACAAGAACAACAATAATGACACTCTACCTCCCCTCTTACCCCAAAGCCCAATCCCCTGTCCATATTCTGAGGTTGAAACAATGATGAAGAAAGGGAATGCCATCAAGAGCCTTGATATGCATTAGTGACTCAATTCAAGATTGAGTTATTATAGTTCAGTCATGTCCAACTCTTCGTGATCCTGTGGACCTTAGTATGTCAATACTCTCTATGGGGTTTTCTTGGCACAGATACTGGAGTGGCTTGCCATTTCCTTCTCCAATGGATTAAGGCAAACAGAGGTTAAATGACTTGCCCGGGGTCACACAGCTAGTAAGTGTTTGAGGCTGAATTTGAACTCAGGTCTTCCTGACTGGATAGTCAATGGATAGAGCCCAGGCTTTATCTACTGAGTCACCTAGCTGCTTCCTGTAAAGATCAAGTAGGAACTATGAAAAACTGGAGTGGACTCTGGGTTAGCAACTTGATTAGGCTAATAAGATCACTACTATGAATCTAAGAAATAGATGAGACTGTATAGGACTGACCCCGCTTGAAACAGTTATGATGATCAATTAGCTTAACGTAGATGATAGCAGAATGAGTAAGACTCTTCATGTTGTGGAACCACAACAAGGCAAGATTCATTGGAACAAATCAGAAATACCAAGCAGTACTGATCAGTAAAGTAGGCACCCCATAAGTATAAATGAAATAGACTAAAGACATGAATATTTTTGTTGTGAGCCAGTATTATCATGATAAAAATGGAAAATGATCTCACCAGTTATAGTCAAAGTCTTCATGCTGCTTTTTGTCAATGACGCCTTTAGCTCCAAGTCATACAACTATTTAACTACATAACCAGGGCAAGACAATCACCAAAAACAACAACAAACTTCATCCTTATGTGTAGGTTGGATAAAATAAGAGATGAAATAAAAGTGCTACAAAAATCTGAAGAGAAGAAAGTTGAAGACCTTTAGATCACTGAAAACCTTTATTTAATGTGGATTCCAGAAATCATAACCAATAACATAGTAGATGACAAAGAGAACTGACATCTCAAATGATTTTGAAAAAGAGATAGGCATATTTAGACTGGAATTCTGAAAATCCCTTTTTTAGCTTAATAACATGAATCCAGCTAGTAGATCTAACATACCAAAACAGAATAATTTTAAAAATCTGCTGCTATAGTCATATTAATTTAGAATATATTGTTTAAAATGAACAAATTCATTCTAATACCCTTCGTTCATGGTATTAGACAGAAAACATAAAAATGTTTCAGGACGTTGCATACCGCAGTACGTGTTGAGGCTGTTGCCTCCACCATAGGAGAAAAGGTTGAACTATCATGGAATATCACAAAGGAGAGGTATGAAATACCACAATATGGAAGAAACTTGATAAAGCTATTGAAGATGTATCAAAGAATTAGGAGGTAATAGCAATTTTTGTTGGTGTATTCAGTAGAACACTTGAACAACAAATTGATCAATTAAAAATAACAAAAGAGAAATATGCAGAAAAGAAACTGGAAAACAAAAGCATATCAAAAATTCTAGATTCCCTTAATCAACAATTGCAAGCAAAAATTAAAAGGTTAATACAATATTAAGAGTCAAAGCAGCATATAAAGAACAAAATTAACAGTTTGATATTAATGAAAACCATTACAAAGGCTTGAGAATTAAAGGAGAGAGAACTCTGAAGGAGGATGTGTGGAAGAGATATTAATTGTTCTTTAAGTATTTTATAGAATGCAGCTATAAATCCTTTTGGGCCAGGATTGTTTTTAGTTACTCTCACTTCACAGTGACTTCTCCTCCACCCTGAATTGAACCTTCTCATGTAACAAATAGCAGTTAGAAAACATTGGCCAAAAATGTATGCCTTATTTCACACTTAGAATCCATCATCTCTCTGTTACCCTCCAACAAAATGTAGCTTCCTCTAAGGCAGAAAAGGTTGCATCTTTGCCTTTATATCCCCATAGCCTAGCACAGTACTTTACATATATTAATTATTTACTATATTTTTGTTGAAATTAAATGAAGATGCAGGATAAAATATGGTTCAGTACATAAATTCATACTTAAGAGTGCTATGTAAATGTAAGATATTATTATTACTGCTCTGTGAAGAATCTTCATTCTCACATGATCTGAAACTCTTTACTTTAGACCCAATCACCTTTAAATGTATCAACATTGAATTTTATTACTTTCACCTTCAGGTTATGCATGTGAGGTAGACATAAGTGGTGGTTGGCATTCCAGGAGATCTGTGAATTTTATTAGGACAGTCTGGGACTTGGGAATTTAGTTTGTTATTTTGAGAGAGTGGAAGAAGGTAAAAAAAACTGTTTTAGGGAACCAAGTATGAGGGATTAATGTTTAGAAATCCATGAAACGATTGTAATGATGTTTGAGATTTGGGGCTGGTATTGGATAGATTAAAGAGTGTGGAATGTAGAATTGGAGTTGAATGATTCTGGAGAAAAAAAAACCTAATGTTTGGTAGCCAAAGATTTTATGGGCAATGGAAAATAATGGGAGTTTGGGTGAAGTAGAAATGACCTCTGGTGTTTAAAATATAGCTTGGTGGTCCTGGCTGAATGAAGACACAGAAGATATTTAGTACAACAGATAATCAACAAATATTTATTAAGTGTCTGATTTTGGGCTAGGTAGTGCTAGGCAGTGGAGATAAAGAGAAAAAGATGAAATAGTCCCTGTTCTCAAGGAAGTAGATTCTATTGGAGGAGACAACACTGAAATATGTAAGTATATACAAAATATAAAAAAGGTTATTTGGAAGGAGTACTAGCAACTGAGGGGAGGAATGGATCAAGAAAAACTTTGTATAGAACAGCTCAGCCTTTTTTTGTATTTAAATGTACTTCTTAGGCAGTCTGGTGAATGTAATTTTTAAATGCCTAAAGTAAAATACACAGGATTACAAAAGTAAGCAAAAGTGCAAATAAAGATGTGATTTTTTCTCTAAGTTCATTGACTCCCTGAAATCTGTCCATGGACTTTTGTTCTATGGACTCCAGGTAAAGAGCCCTTGATATTGAGAGAGTAGAACTTGAGCTAAGTTTTGAGGGAACAAGGATCTTATAGATCCAAGGAAGGTATGTGTGAGGAACAACAGGAATTCCAATTTGGCTAGATTATAGTCTGTGGAAAGGAGAGTAATGTACAATGAGGTGGAAAGAGAGTCTGTCGCTTTAAATGCCAAACAGTGGAGCTTATATTTGATCTTAGAAGCAAGAGCAGTCCAAATATAAACTCCAAGAAATTATGAGTTTATATATTCATTAATTAATTTTTCCCCTTCCCCATTGGGAAGGTAAAACATTAAAGCCCACTAATTTGAAAACCTTCATCTCCCCTCTAAATGCTGTATTCTCTTGCTTACTATTTATTACTATTCTGCTGACACTTCTTTGTAGTTCCCTTTCTTTTTATATTCCCAACCCTTTTGGTTTTTCTTGTTAGAAGCTGTATTTTCAAAATCAGTTTAGTAGCCTACCTATTTCAAAAACTCATTTCATTTCACTCGTCATTTATTAATGGAACTATTTTCTTTTTAGTGTTTCTGATCCCCTAGATATAAATGAGAAAATATTTCAGAATTCCTGTGGGATTGTTACTTCACTAGGTCTTTATACAGCCCTTTTTACCATTGCATTGGAATTCTTCTCGCTTTTCTATTTCTAGCACAGTCGTTTTTTGACTCCACTTCTAATTCTCTGAAAAATCCCTTGTCAAGCTATTCTGGTTGCTTTTTTTCCCCTGGCAGATGAATTATACTCTGTTGCTACTTAACTCTAAGGTGTTTGAGGATAATCTAATCTTGCTCTATTTATCAACCCACACATTCCTATAGCTTAGATCACAGAAAAGCTCAACTACATTTGTGAGTCTGATATTTTCCCTCTGTTTATAATTTTTTAGATTTATTAATTGTGGGGAGTATGCTTGCTTAGCCATGCACAATATTTTGCCTTTGGTATCCAGTGTTCACCTAGTATCACAAAATGACAGACAAAAAATAGGGGAAAAGACCTTTAATATTACCTAGAGAGTAGTGACTTAGTAGGAAGAGCCTCTCTGGGTCAAAGTGTTTTATACACACACACACACACACACACACATACATACACACATATACATATTTCATGAAGTATTTCCCAAATAGATACAAAAATTTTAAAATTCATTTTTAATATTTTGATTTCGAAATTCTCTCTTTGTCTTCTGCTCTTCCCCCTTCCTTGAAAAGGCAAGCAATTTGATATGGATTATACATATGAAGTCATACAAAACACATTTCCATATTAGCTATCTTGCAAAAGTAATACAGAATGAGGGGAGAAAACCCAAGAAAAATAAAGAAAGCTTAAAAAGTGTGCTTCAGTCTGCATTTGGAGTTCATCAGTTCATATGTTCATCAGTTCATCAGTGTATGTGAATAGCATTTTTCATCATAGGCCCTTTGGAATTGTTTTAGATTATTCTCTTAATCAGAATAGCTAAGTCTTTCACAGTTGATCATTCTTACAATACTGTCATCACTGTGTACAATGTTGTACTGGTTCTGCTCATTTCACTTTGTGTGAGTTCATATAAATCTTTCCAGGTTTTTCTGAAACCATCCTGCTTCATCATTTCTTGTGGTGCAATAGTATTCCATCACAATCATACACCACAACTTGTTCGGCCATTCCCCAACTGATGAGCATTTCCTAAGTTTCCAATTCTTTGCCACCACAAAAAGAACTACTATAAATATTTTTGTATAAATAGGTCCCTTTCCCTTTTATTTGATCTTTTTGGGATACAGACTTAGTAGTAGTATTGCTGGGTCAAAGGGTATGCATAATTGTATAGCCTTTTGGGCATAGTTTCAAATTGTTCTCCAGAAAGGTTGGATTAGTTTACAACTCCATCAGCAGTGAATTAGTGTCCCAACTTTTTCACATCCTGTCTAGCATTTATCATTTTCCTATTGTGTCACAGTCAATCTGATAAGGGTGAGATGGCATCTCAGAATTGTTTTAATTAATTTAATTTAAAACTAATTAGTAGTGATATAGAACATTTTTATGTGCCTGTTAATAACTTTGATTTCTTTTTCTGAAAACTACTCACATGACCATTTATAAACTGTCAAATGGCTCTTATTTTTATAAATTTAATTCAATTTTCTATATATTCTAGATATATTTTATATATATATATATGTAGAGAGAGAGAGAGAGAGAGAGAAATGAGACTTTTATCAGTGAAACTTGCTGCAAAATTTCCCCCCACTTTCCTGTTTTCCTTCTAATTTTAGTTGCGTTAGTTTTGTTGGTGCAAAAGCATTTTAATTTCATGTAATCAAAATTATCCATTTTGCTTCCCTTGAAGTAGATCCTCTCTGTCTCCTGTTTTGTCATAAATTCTTCCCTTATCCATAGATCTAACAGATACATATTCCCATGCTCCCCTAATTTACTTGTGATACCCTTTATGTCTAAATCATTTATCCATTTTGACTTTATCCTAGTATATGGTGTGAGGTATAGTTCTATGCCTAGTTTCTGCCAAACTTCCAGTTTTGCCAGCAATTTCTGTCAAATGGTGAGTTCTTACCCCTAAAGCTTAGATCTTTGGGTTTATCAAGCATTAGATTACTATGGTCATTTACTATTGTATATTATGTATGTAGTCTATTCCACTGATTCACCACTTTATTTCTTAGCCAGTACTAGATTATTTTCATGATCACTACTTTGTAATGTTGTTTGAGTTCTGGTACTGCTAAGACTACCTTCCTTTACATTTTTTTATTGATTCCCTTGATATTCTTGACCATTTGTTCTTCCAGATGAACTTTGTTATTTTCTAACTCTATAAAGTAAGTTTTTGGTAGTTTGATTGGTATAGTACTGAATAAGTAAATTAACATAGGTAGAATTGTGATTTTATTGTATTGGCCCCATCTACTCATGAGCAATTATTATTTCTTCACTTTTTTAGATCTGTGTGAAGTGTTTTGCAATTGTGTTCATATAGTCCTTGGGTTTTTCTTGGCAGGTAAACTCCCAAGCATTTTATATTGTCTGCAGTTATTTTAAATGGAATTTCTCTATCTCTTCCTGCTGAGTCCAAAGTTTTAACATAAAAAAAATCACAGTCACAATTTGAAAATTGGAAGGGACTTCAGCCACCATCTCGTCCAACACATACACAAAAGGAATACCCACAAGAGACAAGTTGTTTTCCCAGTTCTTCTTGAAGACTTCCAAGGAAAGGAAACCTACACTTCTTGAGGCCATCTATTCCACTTTAGAATAGCTCTAATTGTTAAGAAAATTTTTCCTGCTATTAAGCCTACATTTACCTCTTCACAACTTCTACCCATCTATCCTGTTTCTACCCTCTGAAGCTCAACAGGACAAGTGTAATCCCTAGTTCTTGAATACTTGAAGGCAGCTATCAGGTGCCCTTTGAGTTTTATTTTCTATGGGTAGAAAATGTCAGGTTCTTTCAACTGATCCTTATATGTCTTAGAATCAAGGCCTGTGACCCTTCTTAGACACTATTAATATTCTTCCTTTATAAACTATGATTTCTAGTACTAAACATGATAGTTTAAATGGGGTACGATAAGGGCATAGTATAGTAGATACAACTTCTATCTACCCATGCCTCCCTAATTTTATATTTCTGAAGTTGATTTTTTTTCTATCTAAATGCAAGACTTTATATTTATCAATATTGATTCTTATTAGACTCAACCCAGTGCTGAAATCTGTCAGGACCCTGATTGCTATCCACATATTAGCTATCCCTCCTAGCTTTGTGCCATCTGCATACCATCTATGCCTTTATCCAAGTCAATGACAAAAATGTTAAACAACACAAATCCCAACACAGATTCCTGGGTTACTCCTCTGGAGACCTCTTGCCACATTGACATTGAACTATTAGCAGTTCCTTTGAGTCCAGCCACCAGATTATTTCTGAATACACCTGATTGTATTATCATCTAATCCAGTGGTTCTCAAAGTGTGGTCCAGGAACCTCTAGAGTTTCCCTCTGTGAGGTCAAAACCATTTTCATGATTCGAAGATGTTCTGATTTCTCATATGATAAATATTGATAGGTATAAACTACATAAATCGAAGTTCTTTTGGAGGGTGTTCCTTAATTTTTAGAGTTTAAAGGGGACCTGAAACCAAAAAAAGTTTGAGAACCACTGATCTAATCCATAACTCTCCTTCTCCACAAGAATAGTATGAGATACTTAATCAAAAGCTTAGTTAGAATATTGACAAACTAGACAGCATTCTCCTCATCTACAAGTTTAGTAATTCTGTCCAAAAAAAAAGGAAATTATATTAGTTTGACATGACATGTTTTTGATAAATCCATGGTGACTCTTTAAAATCATTACTTCCCTATCTAGATGTTTGACAACTATCTTTTAAATGATCTATTCTAGAATTTTTCCATGATTCTAAGTCAAGCAAATTGGTCTAGTTTGCAGATTCTCCTCGGGATTTGAACTCAGGTCTCCTATCAATAAATCCTAAAGTCTTTCTGCTATACCATGATGCCTTTCTATGTAAATGGTATTATGTGAGCATCCATATGAGCTTGAGTGTGTGTGTTTGTGTGTATATACTGTCATAGGAATCACTGTAGACTATAACACATAATTAAATCTATAAAGAGTTATAATAGGCAGCCACCTACACCCTGTGATTTGAAGAATACAGAAAGATCTTCCTGTTCCCGTAATCTTTGCTTCTGGATAACAGGGACTAAAATTTCTACTAGTGGAGACTTTTGGTCCATATTACAAAAACCAGATAGCTTCAAAAGGCCATAGTTTAAATACATGTTATCAGAGAGCTGGTTAGCTCTTTCCTACTAGCACTGTCTTATTGATCATAAGGTTTACCAGTTTTTCAGAAGGATGATTACAAATCACTGACTCTTTTTCTTCTGTTCAAATTATGAGAAAGGAGGGACCTGGCAGAGGTGTAATGGTAGGAGCACAGGGTAGGCAAGTGTCAGGGTCCTATGATATCTGACTGATGGGGTTTGTGGCCTCTCACATGGAATCATTACAACCCAATCCTCTGACATTCCATTTGCCAAAGAGTTTGGGTATTAGCCTCTGGATATGCCCATCTTTATAAACAGATAACTTTTGAACAATATAAAGGGAATGTAATAGTCTTTGATTGATAGTTACTCCTCCTTACGGTGCCATAAAGGTTTAATAAGTAGTTATGATGAAATTGGCTCTTGGGGATGTGTAATGCTGGGTATGTTGAACTGAGTTTAGGTGAAGAGTTTAGGATTACACTTTAATTAGTGGTATGAATCAAAGAGAAAGAATGCGTGAAGAGTAAGAGGACTGTCAGAACTGAAGAAAAGTAAATCAAGACATATCTTTGAGTGGGGCTATATTTGGTTGCGAATTACTGGAGATTTGCGGGTAACACTGGATGTGATTTAGGGAGTTGGAGAGAGTAAGAAATAAGGTGGTACACAGAGGCAACTGCCCCCAACCTGTATCTAACCAATGAGATTGAGTATACATATCTGTAGGCAGTGATGCTACTAAACCTTGAAAGATGTCATCAAAAGATGTCATCTCTGATAGGCATAGTTCTGAGTTCCTGGTAGTCTCTGCACAAGAAAAGAGGGTGCTAATGAGAGAGCTGTGGGTACAAAACGACCCTGAGGTGAGTGTAAATTTGAGGGCAGTGAGAGTAGGAGTCTCTGGGTGAGACTGGGCAGCTTGCTGCATAGCTGGCACACAAACACAGATATAGCAAAAGCCACAACAGATTCCTATATTTGCATTGCTCTGCCACAGAAAGGTTTGCCTGGACCCTTTTTCTTTTTCATTTAAGGATGTTCAGCTCTATTAAATCAATAAAATAGTTCAACTTTTATGCATAGCATTTAAGTCCTACTTCTCCCAGTATTTATGTAGTGGCTATAGGCACTCCCAGCATAGAAGAGAGACTAATGCTTTTGTCAGGCTATTGGCAAAAATGACACTCTCTGTCCCCACAGCCCATCATCCCTGTTTTTCTGTTTATAGGAACAATAAAGAGACCTCACCAAGGTGATCCACCTGTTTAAAATTATCTCCCAGTAACTTTCCACTAATTAGAGACTTACTTGATTAATTCCCACACCCAAACAAAGCTCCACTAAGTTATTCAGGTTTGGGAAGTTTGAAGAATAAAGACAAAGTGACATCTGCCTTAAACTGACTGCTAGGTTCATTGAATGATAGCTTTCTCTCTAATAGCACAATGCTCATAAAAAAGGGATTAAAGACTTAAGAGCCATTTGCCTCACTGCCACTCAAAGTTCCTATTTTGCTCTGTTTCTGAGAAGTGAAGCTTTATAGTGTGTGTAACTAAATCTCAGGCAATCAGATAGATCTAGGCAATTTACTGGGACTGGACAGAACCAAAAACTGGTTGCATAGTGAAGCAAATAAAGTAAAGCTGACTCATGCCCAAAGGCACCAGTTTGAGGGAGAGAAATTCCTGAGCTTGCAAGGAATGCTAATTACATTAAAGTCAAGGAAGAGGAATACTCAGGTTGGTATAAACTCTTTGAGCGTGGGGGCTCTATGCTTTGCATCCACCCGCCATAGCTGGTTGATATACTGACTTTCCTTTCCATTCCATAGAAACAGAAAAAGGACCAAGCCCAAGCAGCCTGAGGCACCCACTCATAACATGCACTGACTCACACTCCTTCAACTTTCACAAAGTCTCACGACCCTTTACTCACGCTTTCTGACTCATACTGCTAATCACTCTATGCACAACACTCACTTTCCATCCACACTCTGCTCTGAGCACCAAAGACTCTAAACCTCCAAGAATCAATTTTACCAGAACTGCCTATTTCACCTTTATATGTAGCCCAGGGAGAGACGGTAACTACCAATTTAGGTAGACACTATTGATGGACCATGAATTGACTCCAGAACTACACAGAAGGCATAGATTTAATTAGGAACTTTCACTCCTGGGCCAAGAAGGAAAACAGGCATTCTCAGATTGTGGCAGGTAAGAAAGACCTTGGGAAAATGACACTGAGGAGAGGGGAGAAACTCACCCTTTGGTGCTTATCTGGTAGCTTCCAATTTAATATAATCCAATGAGCATTTATTAAATAATAAACATATGCAAAGAAAGATGCTTAGGTTCTAGGAATGTAAAAACAATCATAATAATAAACAGTTCCTGCCCTTAAGGAGTTTACATTCTGTTGAGGTATACAACACATACACAGATAAGTATATACATAGTAACTGAGGAAGGAGAGAGCACTGACAACTGGGGAGTCATGAGAGATGGCACTGAACTAAGGCTTGAAGGAAACAAGTGATTCTGAGAAAGAGAAGTGAGGAGGAGGGCATTTCAGACATGGAGGACAACCTGTGCAAAAGCATGGAGGTGAGAGACCGAATAGCAGGTATGGGGAAGATCAAGTAGGTTGATTTGGTTAGGGTAATTAAGGGTGATAAAGTGAGGTAACCCTGGAAAGGGAGGAGGGAGGCAGATTGTGAAAGGCTTTAAATACCAAAATGAGGAGTTTATATTTTGTCTTAAAGGCAATAAGAAAATTGAACTAAGTAGGGAAAGAAAGAACAAAGGAGTAAGAGGGACTCAAGAGACTACAAAGATTCAAGGGATCAAATGGTTAAAAGGAGCTTTAAGAATCAGGAATCAAGGGGGAAAATACTACAGGGGCTAAATCTTCTAATAGGGCAGTTAAAAATTGGAATGGGGGAGGTGGCGGTGGAGAAATTTTGGAATAGACTAGCAAAAAAATTAGTGTAAGCACCTAACCCCAAGGACAAACTACTGACCTTAAAGAAAAAAATTATAAAAATCAATGCAAAAGAATTTTTTTCTTTTTTTTCTTACAAGCCTAATAATGACACCTTTAAATGTGGATAGATTGAACAATACAAAAATTTTAAAAAATAACCAAAAGAGAGTGGCAGAATGTTTTTTAAAATTAATTTATTTTTAGTTTTCAATATTCACTTCCATAAGCTTTTTTGTTTGTTTGTTTGTTTGTTTTTTTAGGCAAATGGGGTTAAGTGACTTGCCCAGGGTCACACAGCTAGTAAGTGTCAAGTGTTTGGTCTGAGGCCGGATTTGAACTCAGGTCCTCCTGATTTCAGGGCCTAGCTGCCCCTTCCATAAGCTTTTGAGTTTTAAATTTTCTCTCCCTCCTTCCCTGCCTCTCTCCCCAAAATGGTATGTAATCCGATATAGGCTCTACATATACATTCCTATTAAACATATTTTTCACATTAGTCATGTTATAAAGAAGAATTAGACCAATAGGAGGAACCACAAGAAAGAAGAAACAAAACAAAAGAGAAAAAAAAGAGTAAATGGTATGCCTTGATCTGCATTCCAACTCCATAGTTCTTTTCTCTGAATGTGTATAGCATTTTTCATCATGAGACTTTTGGAGATGTCTTAGATCCTTGCATTGCTGAGAAGAGCTAAGTCTATCAAAGTTAGTCATCACACAATGTGGCTACTGCTATGTACGACGTTCTCCTGGTTCTGCTCACTTCATTCAGCATCAGTCCATACAAGTCTTTCCAGGTTTTTCTGAAGTCCTCTTGCTTATCATTTCTTATAGCACAATAGTATTCCATTACATTCATATACTACAACTTATCCAGACATTTCTCAATTGATGAACATCCCTTCAATTTCCAATTCTTTGCCACCACAAAAAGAGCTGCTATAAATATTTTTGTGTACGTGGTCCTTTCCCCACTTGTATGATCTCTTTGGGATACAGCCCTAGAAGTGCTATTGCTGGGTCAAAGGGTATGCACATTTTTTAGCCTTTTGGTTATAGTTCCGAATTGTCTTCCAGAACAGTTAGATCAGTTCACAACTCTATGAACAATGCATTAATGTTCCATTTTTTTAACATCTTCTCCAACATTTATCATTTTCCTGTTTTGTCATGTCAGTCAAACTGATAGGTGTGATGTGGTACCTCAAAGCTGTTTTGATTTGCATTTCTTTAATCAATAGTGATTTAGAGCATTTTTTCATATGACTATAGATAGCTTTAATTTCTTTATCTGAAAACTGCCCGTTCTTATCTTTTGACCACTTATCAATTGGGGAATGACTTGTAGAGAATGTTTTTTTTTAAACCCTACAATTTGCTATATACCAGAAATACATTAAAAAATTAAAGAATGAAAATGAGAATCTGGAACAATATTTACTATGCATCTAGTGATTCCAAAAAAGCAAGGGTTGTATTCCTATAATCATATAAAACAAAAATAAAAATTCCTCAAGATCAACAGAGATAAACACTGAAGCTATGTTATGTTTAAAGGTACGAGGGCAATGAAACAATATCAATACTAAATTAATATTAAATATATGTTCCAATTGAATAGCATTTAAATTCATAAAGGACAAGTTAAGTGAATTGTAGAAAAATTAAACCATATAGAACAACACAGTAATCATAAAAGATTTTAATGTTCCTTTCTCAGAGATGATTAATCTCAACAAAAACGTAAGCCAAAGGAAAACATATAACAAAACAAACTGTTGGAGAGATTGTATCTGAAAGACATTGCATTTTCTGAATGGGAATATTAAAGACTATACATATTTCTCAGCTAAACATGGTACATTTACAAAAATAGACCATGTGGTAAGGTACAGAGAAATAAATGTAAAAAAGCAAAAACAAAACCTAAGTACATATTTTATTGGTCATATAACCCAATGAAATAATAATTAATACATGACCATAAGCAAATGATACAAATATAAATGGAACTATAATAATGACATCATGAATAATGAATGGATCAAAGAACACTCATAGAACAAAGTCATAGAAACAATCACAAAGTCAAAAAGAATGACATGATAAGAAAGCATACCCACATTTATAATCTGCAGTTAAAGGAGTCATCAGAGAAAAAATATCTCTGAAAAACTGCATTAGCAAAACAGGAAAGGGGAGAATTAATGAACTGAGCATATATTTTAAAAGTTAGGAAATCAACAAAATAAAAATAAGCAAAAAACCAGGAATCTTGAAAATTAGAGGAGAAATAGATAAAATAAAAAAGCTATCAAAATGACAAAATTAAATCCAGTTCTTTGAAAACATTAAATATATTAATAAATATTTAGCTAATCTGAATTTTAAAAAAGAGAGGAAGATAAAATTGCCAAAATAAAAACCAAATGTGACATCAAAAAATAGTGAAGAAAAATAAAGATCATAATTTATTATAGAAACAAAGAAAGAGGTCTATTATCTTCCCTCTTTTGACCTGAGTAACTTCATCTTAGAAACTGTGATCCATTCCATTTGATGCATGTTTCCCTTTACCTTAGTTCTTTCACTTAAGCCCTCCTCACTTCTGGTATCTAAGCTGATGTAAACAGACAATCCTAATTCTTTCTTTTAATAATAAAGTTCTGCATCAAGGCTGAAATATGGATTAGCTCATTTTAAAGATTAATGCTCATAGAAAGAAGCTATTGCTAGTGCAGAATATATAAGACAGTCTCTGTAGGGGTTGCTTTCTTAAAGGAGCTTCCCTCTGGTCATATGTGTGTCTATGTCTTTTGTGTTCCTTTAATAAGATTTCTACTGTTCTGCTTATGAACAAGATATAGTTCATACACAACAGTTTATCATGAGATTTGGTCAGGGAAATCCAACACACACAAGTCTGGGAAAGGAAGACCACAAAACCTTAGGGCATGATTTGAAGATGAGAGAACTTTTTACCATTTCTTTTGGAGCTTAGGAGGAAGCCTCATAAGTGCCCCTTCTCAGGTTTGAGGTATCTGGATCTTTTTTTCTACCTTTAAGTCAATAAAGAATCTTTATTTCTTATTTAATTTTAATTCAATTTCTTCCTTCCTTCCTTCCCTCCTTCCTTCCTTTCTTTCTTTCTTCCTTCCTTCCTTCCTTCCTTCCTTCCTTTCTTTCTTTCTTTTGTTGACTGACTGTTCTGTTCAATTTGGCAATTAAAGACTCTTGAAGAGCATTTCTTTTTGGTTTGGTTCTGTGGCAATAAGATTCCTAAGAGTAGATTCCTTTCTTATTGTGGTCTCCAGTTTATAATTAATTTGTCAGATCTTTGGCTACCATTTCAGTAGACCCAAGTTGTGAGTAGGGTTCATAGCCCTCTTTGATGAAGAGATTCTGTGGGCTAGGAAGGTCTTTGATAATGATAATTATAAAATAGTGGATAGAGATTCATTGAGTTTCTCTTTGGTTAAGTGGATTATGGACTAAAAAGTCCCATTTTGGCAGAGAAGCCTTTCTTATAGCTAAAAGGCTCATTTCAGCAGGTAACTTCCAAGCTTCACTTATGTAAAATAACACTATGAGTAAACTGAAAGAGAAACTCCAACTTTGGTAGGTTTTTTTTTTGGGTGGGGGGAGTGGGGGGGATCGTTCATGGGTAGCACTGTGGTGATTTTATTAGTGAACTTAAGGAAAAGAAAAACTAAAACTGTAATTGAAAGATGAAAGGGAGAAGTTGGCTGCTCCTCTGAATTAATATGCAAACCTTTCTAACCTTTCAGAAGTAGCTAAACCTGAGGTAAGATATAATCTCCAGCTGCTTTTCTGGAGCAAGGAATAAGTGTTTAGCCAGCTTAAAAAGTTTGAATTTTTGTGAGAGAAAGCCTAAACAATTATAACTAGCCCTGAGGGAAAAAAAAACCCTGCCAGAGTTGTTACTGGAATACTGGAGATATCTAAAATCTGGCATGAATTTTAGGAGAGGAATATTTTCTGTGTGAATGATTTTATGAGAATAAAAACATCTGTCTTGTCTTTCATCCATGTTTGTGTGTGATGTAATCAATCAGTTGGGGGGAGTAACTAGGTGACACAGTAGATAGAGTGCCAAGCCTGGAATCAAGAAGACTCATCTTCCCAAGTTAAAAAAAATCTGGCCTCAGACACTTATTAGCTGTGTGACCCTGGGTAAGTCACTTAGCCCTGTTTACCTCAGTTTCTTCATCTGTAAAATGAGCTGGAGATAGAAACGGCAAACTACTTCAGTATCTTTGCCAAGAAAACTCCAAATGGGGTCGTGAAGATTTGGATGTGACTAAGATGACAGAACAACAATAAAAACTGATCAATCCAATGAGAATGATAAATAGCTTTTAACAGCTGTGGACAATTTTGGAAGGAGGAAATAAGCATTTATTAAGTACCTGCTATGTGCCAAGTACTGTACTAAGCACTTTACAAATATCTCCTTTGATCTCCAAAACATGTCTCCCCTTTTCCTCTGGTTATAATAGATGCTGTCAATTTTTAAATGATTTCTTGAAATTTGATATCTTACTTTCTTTGTTTGGTTATGATTTTCAGAAAGTCCAATGATTTTTAAGTCATTTTTCCATGACCTGTTTTCTAGGTCAGTTGTTTACCAGAGTAGATACCTTACATGTTCTTTTTTTGCAGGGGAAGGAAAGGGGGGGAGGTTGGGAGGGAAATAGAATGGAATAGTGATTTAAATGTGCCTACTATGTGTCAAGCACTGTGCTAAGCATTTTTAAAAAAGTATTATCTTATTTGATCCTTATAACAACCCTGTGAGGTAGGTGCCATTATTGTCCCCATTTTACAGTTGAAGTAAATTAGGCAGACAGAGATTAAATGACTTGCCCAGAACCATATACCTAGTAAGTATCTGAAACCAGATTTGAACTCAAGTTGTCCTGAATCTAGCTCCAGTCTTCTATCCTCTGAGCTACCTAGATGAAAGGAACAATAATTTAACCTGTAGCAAGACTGAATTGACCTTTTGGGGTCATTCCATGGACCATGCTAAAGTTGTCCTTTCTGGTTCTAATCAACCTTTTGGGAACTTTGGAATCTGCTTCCAGTCTCATGGTGATCCAGAACTAAAAAGACTTTGATTTTTTGATGCATCTGTGAGTTATCCTTCCTCTCCCCACCCCATGGCAGCAGACTTGCTCTTGGCTTCTGTTCTTCCATGTAACAGGTAGCATACTCTGAATCCAGGTTTCCTGTGAAGGAGGAGGTATTGACTGTGTTCTTTCTTTCCAACTCCACTGCCACTCCCCTGAGGAGCATGTATTCAAGTAGGTAAGCTAGTGCTTGGGCCCATGAGAATATTTTCCACTTTATAGTTCCTTTCCTGAAAAGGTAAGTGGATAGTATTCTCAAGGAGGACATTTCTAGTCTTAGAGGTGACCTTTTTGAGTTCAAGAAGTGTAGCATTCTGAGACTTATTGAGTCAAAACTAACTAGTGGCCTGGGGAGAAGTTCCTGGCAACCATTTGAGCACATTTGCAGAAGACAACTCCCAAATAGTTGGCTGAAGCCAGGCTGTTTAACAAGCAGGCATATATTAAAAGTTGTTTGGACAAGCTGACCTTAGGTGAAATGTAAAATGGCTAATTAGAAATTCTAAAACTAGTTTTATCTTCTGATAAAGTTCAAATGTCAGCTTGACAGGAAATTATAACAGTGATTATTAAATTATTGAATCCTGTTCTTTAAGCTTGTGCTTCTACGAATGCACGCTTGTGATCTTTATGATTTAGCATTTCTTTTGTGTGTAGGAGTACATTCTTTGACCCTTGCTTGATTCAAATCCTACACTGAGCACTTTTTTACCTTCTCATTTTTAGTAAAACTATATTTGAAAGTTATAGGTATAAATAAGGTCTCAGGGTTGCAAGAGTGGGGATTTAAATGAGTCAAAGTGGGATAAAAAGGAACCCTCTCTTCTCATTAGAAGCCAGGCTCTAATGGAATCAGGATGGAACCTGGTCCAAACTACATGCCTGGGTATGGAAGATAGATTGGTGTAATACTCCAGCACCTACAGCAATGCTTCTCTTCAAGTTAGATCAGTAAGAACTATTTAAGTTCAATCTTGAGCATTCATGGGATGTCCATCTCCTCTGAGCAGGCTACTTTGGAATGAGGGTTGGTGGGAAGAAATAAAGAAAAAAATCTTTTCTCTTTCTGGGATTTATCACATAAAATAATCATTGGAATCAATTTTTTAAAACATAGGAACTCTCAAATTCACTTGATTGGGAGTAGAGCCCTATCTGGACAGTAATCGTTTTCCTTTTAGTCTGATAAGCCATGGCGAAAGGCAGAGATAAAGAAAAATAACTGCACAGTGGAATGCATGGAAGGCTCTCTTTCTGTCTGTTTATCTGTCTCTCTTTCTCTTTCTCTGTTCTTATGGGACTTGTTCTTTCAAAAACAGATATTTCTAATCTCGCAACCACAACACGTTATAATGTAATCTTAAATGTTATGGTTTGAAATGACTAGGTTATAATTTTAAATTGAAAGGCAAACAGCCTTGAGAAGAAAGAATGCTTGAGTCTGTGTATTCTCCTTATGGGATTAAAAGAAACCCACACATCTAAGTTTGAAATATGATATCTTCTCTAAAAATAATTTTGTAAATATTTGGAGCCCTAGTATGCCATGAGTTTATATAATTCTGTTAAGCAGTGAGGGGAAAAAAAACACTTGAAGGTCAGCTAATTTATCAAACGTATCTGTGTCTGAAGAAATACCTATGAGAGTTTTCTCCGAGAAACCACCCCTTTCCCCCAAGAATTTATCAGCCTCTATCAGAAGAAGTATGAAACAAGAAAACTTTTATGAATTTTAACCTAAGCATAGACCATGATAATTAGAAAATTTGCTTAAAGTTTCAGTTTTATATATTATATTATCAAAAGCTTTTAGTTCTCTAAGTTTTTACATTTAAATATGAGTCTGTTTCAGTGATTTCCCACTTTATACTGAAGCTCCTATGTCAGAAGCACCAGTTGTGGGGTGAGGGATTACTGGTTTCTTAGAGCCTTACTTGAAAACAGTACAGATCGCAAAGATTGTACATGTTTGGAATATAATGAAATTGTAAAAATGTTACTTATACAATATTTAAATGATTTATTAGGTGAATTATCTGTCACTAATCTTGCCAATTATTGGCACATTTTGGAATTGTGTATGATTATGCATAATTGTGGGAACCAAAAGGCTATCTCATATCAAGAGAAGCCCAAGTTCAGAATAATTCTTATGTAGCTCCAATATTAATTGCTTTATTCTGAAGTTGTTTTACCCTAAATTATCTCCGTTGTAAAGAGTTTTATTTAGTTGTGATAGAACCAAATATTCAGAAATATGTAAGACAAAAACTCAATTATATGACCACCAGACAATATTTATTGTGTTGATTATTTAGAGTTTAAAATTTAGAGATTGAACTATAATATGAAAAATATATTGAACTCTAATTAGCATTATGATATCAAACTGTGAACTCAATCTGCTATCTAAATATAAGAATAGAACTGTGAGAAACAAATTGTCCTTTGCAACTAAGTATATCCATTCAGTGAAACTAAATGGCTTCTGGATGATATCAATCAACCAAAAAATAAAAAAACAAACCCAAAAAACAACCAACTTGCATTTATTTAGTGCCTATTATGTGCCAGACACTGGCACATATAGTTAACACTGAAACCTACAATGGTAAATTTTGATTGCATTTTTATTCTTTCCTGCCAAACCTAAATGAGGTTGGATAAAGATAACTTTATCTTATATTTGGGATTGTTATTGTGAGCCGTAAGATGAAAAAACTCTCTTTCCTGAGCTTTGTTCTTACTCTAGAGGAGTTAGGGTTAGAGACTTCCTATTGTATATCTCCAAACATGTCCTATAGACGGATGAAACTCAGCATTTCCAAAGGAGAACTCGTTATCTTTCCCCCAAACCTCTCACCTCTCCCTTTCCACTATTTTTCACCACTCCCTATTTCGACTGAGGGCGCTTCTATCCATCCAGGTTTGTAACCTCAGTGTTATCTTTGGCTCCTCACTCTCCTTCACCCTACATTTCCAATGAGTTGTCAAATTTGGATTTCAACAATGTCTCTGGTATCCATCCCCTTTTCTCTCTTCACACAATCAATGCTCTAGTTGGAGTCCTCATAACTCTCTTACCTAATTGGTCACCCTATGCCAAGTCCCTCCCCTTTTCAATTCATCCTCTACACAGCTGTCAAAGTGATTTTCCTAAAGTGCAGGTCTAACTCTGTTACCTCCTCTACTTAGCAAATTTCAATGGGTCCCTATTGCCTCTAGGATTAAATACAGTATAATGTCTCTGTTAAGCTTTCAAAGCCCTTTACATCTTGGCCCCAACCTACCTTTCCAACCATATGTTATGTTACTTCCTTCCCACATTATACAGTCTAGTTGAATTGGCATTCTTGCTGTTCCTCGCGTATGACACGTCTCAATGTCCTCTTACTTTGGCTTTGAACTGCTGTACTCCATGCTTGGAATGCATTTCTACTTCATTTCTGTCTCTTAGAATTCCTGGTTTCCTTAAAAACTCTGCTCAGGTATAATCTTCTGTATAAGGGGTTGTATATTAAGGGTGCTTAACCTGGGGTTTAAGGTCCCCCACAGATAGATTTCAGGGAATCCATGTACTTGAATGAAATAAAACTGACATCTTTATTTATACTAACCTCTAATTGAAATTTAGCGTTTCTTTCAAATATTTAAGGGTTTGGAACATTTTTTTTTTCTTATGGCTATAGATAGCTTGAATTTCTTCCATTGAGAACTGCCTCTTCATATCCTTTGACCATTTATCAATTGGTAAATGGCTTTCATTTTTATAATTTTGAATCAGTTCATTGTGTATCTTGGAAATAAGACTTTTATCAGAGAAACCCCTTCAGTTACGTAAAAACATCGTCCTCAGAAGGCAGTCACTAGACTGCCAAAGGGGTCTGTGATAGCATGTACATAGACTTGGTCTACATAAAGCCTTTCCCGATCCTCTCCAGCTTCCACTGCATTCCTTCCAAAATCTACTTGGTATTAATATGCTTATTTGGTACATGTTGTTTCCCCTGAATAGAATATAAGCTCCTTGAAGGCAGTGTTAACTGCTAGTCATATAATGCTGAGAAACAACATAATATATATAGTTATATAATGCTAGTCATATAATGCTGAGAAATAATGAAACAACAAACTACCTTTCTACCTTTGGCATGTTGTATGTAATATGAAATGCTGAGTGGTGTTAAAGCACTGAAGGAAAAGATGTCAAAAGCATTTAAAGTACTTTGTATCAGCTGAATGGGAACAAAAGATGTTTTCAGTGTTATATTATGTATTATATTGCAGTGGTAAAACAATTCCAATTCCTTGCATTATAAATATTAAAACAGTGACTATACCCTGCTCTAAGTTGTTAGCAGTGAACTTTATTGTATGAAATATCCTGGAACTATAAAATTTGGTTTATTATCTGTGTTCTTACTTTGATTCTTGTATGGATCTTTTTACTAACTTGTCAGCAATCCACCAAGCAAGGGAAAATGTTTGCAGTCCCTATAGTGTGTTTTATCTAGCACTTCCCAGTGTTAAATCAGTGCCAGGTGGATGGAGATTGCTAGGGAAATTGAGGAAACAATCCTGTGAAGTCTGTGACAGGATTTTTCCAATCTATTTCCCCATTGGTTTGCTTCTCCCCCTTGAATAGGAAAGATGTCAGATCATGGGCCTGGCTTTTATACCCCTGTATAATTATGAAGTTACAAAATGGGTGCTCCATACTTTCTGACTTTTTTTTTTTAAAGATGAAACAGAACTGAGAAAAATTTGCTTCAACATGCTCTGTGGGCAGTCAGTCAGCAACTGAAGGAAGGCAGAGGGAGGCTTTGGACTCCAAGTTGAGTATTCTATTCACAACACCATCTACCTGCTTCAGGCACTTATTACCTTTAGGATAGGTTTCAGTGCCACTCTGCATTTCTAAATCTATGGTGTGAGAATGTACAGGTGAAATAACTTCCTCGTAAGAGTTGATCTTCTTTATTTGTTGTAGGTACCAAAGTTTAAGTGATACCCTATGCTCAAGGATACTAATGCATGATATGTCGTAGACTAAAGGAATACATTAGATGAATATTATCCCATGAAAAAATTTAAATGACCCTAAAGTCCTGTATGGATTTTAGGGCATGTTTGCCTTCCTTCAGAACTATATTTTACAAATCATGTGTGCCATGAAGAAACAGAGGAGGGGTGGAGGGGTGTGTGTGATTATGGCTGGAACACAGAGAGAACAATAGTTATTATAAATTTCTTTTATATGCTATTCAGCAGCACTACCAATGAGACGGATTCAAAGACCATGAAAGGTGACACCAGGAGGATTTTTTATAAACATATAGACTGATTTTTCTAATGCTAGATGTTCCTTTAAATTTGCTTGAAATTGTTCCCTGATATTTAAGATGAATGGAAACTTTTCCTTTGTAAGAAAGCAGATACAATTATAGTCACTACAAGACTTTTCAGGGAATTTACTCACTGATTTGGTGTTCCTCTATTTACCAGTAACCACAGAGGCAACCATTTAATAGAACAGATTGTCAGTAAAATTGCAATACCTTGGAGATTCAACAGCATTCTCACTGCCTAGAAAACCCTGAGTCTGCAGGGACAGTATAGTGACAATATGGAATTCTTAAGAACAAGATAGCTAAAATTTGGTCTGAGACTGGACTTAAGTGGCCTAATGATCTTATTGCTCTCATGGGTATTGGGAATGCTGTGAACAGGAAGCATGGCCTAACATCATTTGAGTCTCTCTTGGCATCTTGTACCAAACAAAGCCCCAATTTACAGATGACTTTGAACTAATAAATGTATTCAGCCTGTTCAACAGGTGTCAGCCATTCTACCTTGACTGTCTTATATCTTCCTGCCATAACTTCCAACTGAAAGATTAGATCTATCAAAAGGAAAGTATGTTAATCAATCCCCAGAGGCATCTATCCCAGATCTTGCTTGCCACCAACAACTTTTGCTATTCCGTCCACAGTCATAAGACACTCAGACTGCAAAAGAAGGTGTATTTCCAAAGATGATTAGAGAAAAAGGAAAAGAACCTATATGTTCTAAAATGTTTATAGCAATTCTCTTTGTGGTGGCAAAGAACTGGAAATTGCAGTTTTGCCCATCAATTGGGGAATGGCTAAACAAGTTGTGGTACATGAATGTGATGGAATACTACTGTGCTATAAGAAATGATGAGCTCAATGATCTTAGAAAAACATGGGAAGACTTGCATGAAATAATGAAGAGCAAAATGAGCAGAGCCAAGAGAGCATTGTGTACAGTAATAACAATATTGTTTTAAGAATGACTTTGAGTGAATAAGTCATTTTGACTATTATAAATATCCAAATTAACTATAAAGGACATATGAAGAAAGATGCTATTTATATCGAGAGAAAGAACTGATAAGTAGATATATGTGTGTGTGTGTGTGTGTGTGTGTGTGTGTGTGTGTGTGTGTGTCTAATGGTAAGGTATAATGGTGGGGGGATAAAAAAGAAATTTACATGATAACTTTATTATATATTTAAAAGGAATAGCAAGTTGTACATAATAGATTTGCAGTTTCATTGCAGATGTGCAGTCATCTTTTTTATTATACTATGTTATAGAAAGCTTATTTTATTCCATGAATTAAAAATAAAATAAATGAATGTAAAAAAAACCTACCTACCCTTCCAATTAGATAGCTCTGCCTCCTGTCCTGCACCTCATTGGAACCTAAGAAAAGACACCTAGACTAGACAGAGTATATCACCTAGAACTTTTTGTTCCTATACCACATGGAAATCACAGACATGAACTAGACCTATTCTCCAGATTCCCTGGCCTCATTCAAGAATGAATCTGTATTCACTTTGTGCTTTTGTCTCTTCTCACTGTCTCATGCTTCTCCAAGTGGTGGACCACAACTTGCTGTCATCCCATCTCTGTTGTTACTATCTAGCTGTTCCTTCTGCTCCTACTCTGAAAATCCTCAGTGTTGCATCAGTTTTTATAGAGCTACTGAAGACAAATGAGAAAGAGGGAAGCTACCACTTCAAAGTGGGGAGTCAGGAGGCAAGGAAAAAGCACAGAGTATACAGAGAATCTCCCCTCTTTGATATGAGTAACTCCATCTTAGAAATTGGCCTACATTACAGTTAAAGTGAAGAGGCATGTTTTTTTTTGTTTGTTTTTTGTCTTAGTTCTCTTAAATACTCCCCACATATTACCTTGCTTTTAGGCTGATAAAACCTCCAGGCTTATTTTTGGCTAATAATTATAAAGTTCTACAAAGAAGGCTGAAAGGCAGATTATTCCATTTGCAAGACTAATGCTAATAGTAGGTAACTATTGTTCCTGAGAAGTATGTAAGACTAGATTGAGCCCTGTAAAGTAGGAGGGGACTGCTTTCTTAAAAGTTTCCCTATGGCCGCATGTGTATATCTGTATATTCTGTGTTCCTTAAAGCTTTCTCTGAACTGCTTGTGAGAAGATGTGGTCACAAAACTATTAAGCAAAATTGCATGTTAGCAAAACTGAGATTTTTAAAAGAAATAGAATTATCAACAAAATATAAAAAACTCAGATTGATAAAACATGAAATAAAAATCTTAACCCAATCTCAGGAAATGAAATTGAACAAACTATAATGAAACTGCAAAAGGAAAAAAAAATTGGGCCATACACTTAGAGAGTAATTAATACCTATTCTACACAAATTATTCTCAAAAATTGTGGAAAAGGACACTATATGAAAGACCTTTTATGAAAGAAGAAAAAGAATTAAAGACTGATATCACTAATGAATATTGAGGTAAAAATCTGAATAAAATTCTAGGAAAAAGACTACAACAATATATCCAAAGGTATTCATTATGACCAAGTTGAATTTATACAAGGGGTTCAATCATAGTTTAACATTAGAAAAATGATTATTATAATTAGTCATACTAAAATACAAACACCCCAAACCACATCACCATATCAATAAATGTGCAACAAAATATAATATCAACAAAATATGACATTCATATCTATTAATAATCCTGTGAGGCATAAGCAAAAAAGGTGATTTTTAATACAATAAAATACATATCTACTATTAAAAGCAGGCATTATTTGCAATGGGGAAACACTAGAAGTTTTCCCAATAAGTATAGGAATAAAGAAAGGATTCTCCCACTTCCCACCAGCATTTGACATTATTCTAGAAATACTAATGAGAGCAATAAGGGAAGAGAAATAAATTAAGGACAAAAACACTGGCAAATAGGAGGCAAAATTATCCCTATTTGCAGGTAAAATGAGTTTCCTTAGAAAACCCCAGAGGATCAGTAAAGAAACTCGTTTTTAAAATGGACAGTTTCATTAAAGTAGCAGGATACAAAGTAAGTTCACAGTAATCAACATTTCTATATAGCAATAACAAAATCCTGAAGGAAATAATAGAATGAGAAATCTCATTCAAAATAATAATAAAATGCATGTACAATTGGGGATTAAATCTACCAAAGCATAGTCATGATTATATAAATATAATTCTAAGACGTTCTTTATGGAAATAAAGTAATAGAGACTAGACCTGTGACTATTGATGTTGTGAATTCCTGGTGAGGAAATTCCCTTTACCAATGTAAGTCAGTGCTTTCTCTACACCTTATTGTCTTAGAGAGTTCCCTAAAGCCTTGAGAGATTAAGTGATTTGCCAAGGTCACACAACTAGTGTGTTTCAAAGGCTGGACTTGATCTAGGTCTTCCTGGTCATAAGGTTAGCTCTCTTATCTATTTGCCACATTACCACATCAAGAATAACAAATAATTGGATGGGCTATTTGTTGCTCATGGTTGGGACATACTTAATACAATAAAATTATGATAGGCCCAAATTGAATTTATAGTTTAGTGTTATACCACTCAACCTGCTGTGGGTATTTTATTGATCCATATAAAATAATAACTAAAATTCATTTGGAGGAATGAAAGGTCTAGGACATGGAGGGAATTAGAGGGGAATAGTACTATCAGACTTCAAATTATATTATAAAATCATTATCATCAAAACTATTTGAAATTGGTTAAAAATAGAAAAGAAGATAAATGGGACAGAGTAGATAAACAAAAAACAGAACAATAGAACTCAGTGACCCAGTCTTCAGTTAACCTGAGAACATCACCAACTTGGGGAAGAACTTACTATTTGATTATATTCTCTACTGGGAAAACTGGAAAGCACTTTGGCAAAACTTAGGTTCAGAACAGAAGCTTATACCATATATCACAGTAAGTGTCAAATGGATTCTAGCATCATAGATATATAATGAAAAGGGAACTTAGAGATCATCTAGTACAACCCCTTCATTTTATAGATTAGTAAAATGAGGCTTAGACAAGTTGAGTGTCTTTTCTACCCTCACAGAGGTAATAGAGGCAGGATATGATCACAGATATTCTGATTCCAAAGACAGTGCTCTTTCTACTGAACCACATTATCTTCAATACTCAATGTATGTATTAAGGGTCACATCATAAAAATAAAATGAAGGAAAATGGTTGGAGGTATCTTCTGATACTCTGCTAGGGGGAGAATTCTTACTCAAAGAATGGAGACAATCACAAATTAAAACTGTGAAATACTTTTGCACAAACAAAATCAGCGTAAATAGGATAAAAGGGGAAATGTTGATTAGGGGGAAAAGCTTTCATCAAATATCACTGATAGGTCTGCTTTCCAAGGCATATAGAGAATTAATAGAAATGTATAAAACCAAGAATTATTTCTCAATGGGCAAGCGGTCAAAAGATATGAACAAACAGTTCTCAAGAAAAAATTGCAAAATACTAGCAAGTATATGAAAAATTGCTCCAAATAACTAATAAGATAAATGCAAACTAAAAAAGCTCTGAAGATTTCATCATATTCTGCAAATTGGCACAAAGGACAAAAAAATGGAAGCAGTCAGTTTTGGAGGGGCTGTGGGAAGATAGGAATGTTAGTATACTCTTGAAAGAACTGTGAATCGGTTTAACTATTATGGAAAGTAATTAGAAATTATGCTAAAACAGTGACTAAAATGTTCATGTTCTCTGACCCAAATATCCCACTTCTAGGCAAGGCATTCAAAGACAGTAAGAAATTCCATATATATACCAAAATCTTCATTGCAGCATTTTTTATTATAACAGAGAACAAAGTAGGTATCCAATAATTGGGGAATGCCTAAACTAATTGTGGGTTATAATGTAATGGAATATTACTGCTCTCTTACGGAGGAGGACACAAAGTCCTACTCTGATGACTCATCAAGGTATGGAGATGACCCTGGGTTTTCAAAGGCTATGACAGTAAAGGGTAAGTTCTGTCAGATTCTCTCATGCTGTAAAGTATGGTCCCAGAACTGATTGAGTTCTTTTTTTCCCCTGAGGACTGTCCTACCTAAATATGAAAAGGATCATCAGTAGGCTATTTTCTTGGTGATGAATTTTTTAACAATAGCAACCTTTTTCACACACACACACACACACACACACACACACACACACACACACAATGCAAAATGGCCCTAACTTGTGTGTGGCTCCTTTCCACTTCTGAAGTATGGTGGCAGAATTGATAGGGAAATGAGGCTATTTTTAGGCCATCTTTTAACTTTAATTTGATCATTGATACTGTAAAAGCAATATCTTTGTCCAGTGATCAATGAGTGGACATATTGCTGGATGAGCTGACTCATATCAATATTGATGTTCTTGATGTAATTAAAATCAGAATAAAAAACAAAGTTGCAGCTGAATAGAAAAATGGCCCACAGGTACTCCTTGTAGAGGCAAAGAAAGAAGTTGGCAAAGTGGGTTTCAATGTATGCTAAGAGGCATCAAGAAATATTATTTTATAGGATATTTAATTATCATGCCAAGTATGTGCAAAAAGACCACCATGCAAATGAGTGTAGCTTATTCACAACACTTGTTCCTAAGGATAGAAAGATGGATAAATTTGATGAAGAGATTGTGAAGACACTCCAAGTTCAGATGCACCCTGATCCATAGTGACTTCAGTACAAAGGTGGGGAAAGTGTGAGACGGGAGAAACATATAGTAAAGTTGATTCAGGAAGAAGGAGTATGAGGCCAAAGGCCTGTAGATTTGTAAAGAAACCTCACCCGTTGATATGACAAATACCATTTCTGAGATAAAGATTGTTAGGTGCTGGACAAGGCAAACACCAACAAACACCAAAAAAAAGAAATAGAGAATATTTTAACAGAAAAGACTTGTTATTGATGTGAGAATTATTCTGGAATTAGCTGTCTCTGTATGGTCAGACCATCAGATTATCAGAGCTAAGATCAGAATTATAATAAACAAGAAAATAATAAGGAACATATAATATACAATTGAATAACTATATCCTATACAATATAAACAAGTGATTGACAATAAAAATAGAAAACAGAAATTTCATTGACATTGATTATAATTATATGTAGATGTTTAACTAATTTAATTTGTACAATAAGAGTTTCCAAAAAGGCCAGAAATCACCTTAGTTACCAAATATCTGACTTACTTGCTAAGTAGAGAGAGACAGATTCCAAATGCAACAGTGGGTTAGAATATAAACTTGATTTTAAAATTTTATGAAGAAAGATGATAGATGATCATGAGTGGCATCACCTCATAAAGGAGAGGGTAGTGAAGGGTAAAACCAGTGTAAATAAAGCTTGGCATGACCTTCAACTATGCTGTTGTTATCCCAAAGACAGTCAAAGATAAAAATGGAATTGAAACAATAAGTGGAAGAAAATTGGAAAAACATTCGTTAAAATTGTCATAACAAACTCTTTTCTCCCTCAAGAACAGTTTAACCATCACTGTTCTGCAAGTCACAAAATCTATAAGGCCATTAAGGGATCAATATACAAGGTATTTGCAAGAAGGGAAGAAGCTAAAGGCATGGAAAAAAATCTTAGACTTTATTAATACAGAAAAAAGTAACTGAGAGGGAGCTACTGACTTTGATGCCCACTCTCCCATATATAAAAATCTTTATGACTCACTTAGTCATAAATCAAGAGCATATTTGATGAGGTTATTAGAGGGGAAGAAGCAAGCTTTAGCAAATGATATCAACAATGGACCACGTATTTACAATTTCACCATTTACTGAAAGAAGTTGAAAAGTTCCCACTATGCTTATTATTTGTTGATTTTGAAAAACATTTGATTCAGTAGAACAAAATCATGCCTTACAAACTCTTTTGCAACAAGATGTCTCCTACCAATACATCAATATCACCCAAGATTTCCTTAAAAGGTATAACAAATACTCTATAACAATAAGGCATGAAACAGGTAGATATATGCTACCTATTTACCAGTATTTACCATTGTGATTTAGGTCAGCAGCCAATTTGAAGAGAAATTCCCAGTAAGATGGTGGAGTCCTCTAGGTATTTCTATTTGAAAATGTTCTGGAACATTGAAAAACTGCCTGGAAGAGATTGTTACTCTCTGGAAGAAATTTGGCTTAATCATCTATCCAGGAAAGCCCAAATTAAGAAAAATGCTCATTAACCAAATTACAATATGCATTTGGATGGACACTTCCTAGAATCCAACCAATAGTAAGTATATCTGTGACAGATAGTTCAGATGGATGGTGAATTAGTTCTCGAGATGAACAGAAAAAGAAAAAGGGCTAGATTACTTTCATGAAATTACAAAGTTGCTTTAGTGACCCCAAACTTCCCATGAAAATAAAGGTCTATCTTTTTAATGCTATCTACTAGTGTTGCTGCATGACAGCAAGATATAGAATATAACAAGCTCTAAAGAATTAAAAATGAATATCATGCCAGCTAATTCTGTCTAATGTTGTCCATATTTTACTCATTACAAGTGGTCCACCAAACATATTGGAAGTCTTCCTCAATTTCTCCCAACTTCACAAGTGTACCACAAGCGTACTGGCTGTTCACCAATTATACCGTGCCCTCACCACCTGATCAATCTTTCTTCTCTTCCTATCATATAGTTCTTTGATTATATCCTTTACTCTTCTATTTCTTCAAAGTTTCTCATTGATTATATTTTGCAGCCTGCTCATACCAAACATGTGCCTCTCCATTGTTCTCTGCATGATATTCATGTTTAATTCTTTGGAGCTTGTTATGTGCTGTATCTTGCTGCCATGCAGCAACACTAGTAGGTAGTATTAAAAAGATGGACATTGGAAGTAGAATATACAAGACTTGGAAAATGATTGGATGTGGGTGGTGAAGGAGAATGAAAAATATTAGGATCATAGATTTAGAGCTAGAAAAGATCTTAGCGGTCATGAAGTTCAACCTCTTCATTTTATAGATGTGGAAACTGAGGCTCAGAGGTGAAAAGGTTTGCCTAAGGTCACATAGGTCATATGGTAAGGATGAGTCAAGGATTTGGGATTTGAATCCACATCCTATGATCCAAAGGAGCATGCAAAAGTTGTGAACTTGGGTGACGGGAAAGATAGCAGTATTCTCAATAGGAAGAAGGAAGCTTAGAAAAAGAAAGAATTTAGTGGAAAGATAATTAATTAATTTTGGACATGTTGTGTTGAAATGCAGGTAGCAAGAAAAACAAGTGAGACTTGTGCCATGAAAGCTGAGAAAAGAGAGAACATCTAGGAGGAAGGGATCATCAATAGATCAAAAGCTGCAAAGAGGTAAAGAAAAAAATGTTGATTGAAAAAAAGCTATTAGATTGGGTTTAGCAATTAAAATTTTTCTAGTAACCTTGGAAAGAGCAAATTCAGTTGAGTGGTAAGGTTAAAAACTCAGTTGAAAGGTTTTAATAAGTGGAAAAAGAGAAAATGGAGGCAATGGATATAGGGTATAGATAGTGGTAAGTGTAGTATGAAAATTAATATAGACTCCTAATTTAGTTAATTGTTCCTACAAACTAGGTGCTAGTTAAGCCATGGCAAGCATAGGACTTCTTAGAATGGCAGACATAGAAAGGGGTGATATTCTTCTTACTCCCCTTACAAACTCTTTTGCAACTCCCCTTTTTCTACTCCCCTTCCCCACTTCTCTTCACCACCACCACCCTTGTCTATATTTAGGAAAGATGCCGGGCCCTTTCCTTCTTCCCACAGTTGGTGAGTAAGGTCAGGCTCCAGTCAGGTAAAGGGTCAGCATCCTTCAAGGAGGTGAATAATTGGGCAGGTCCATGTGTCTGGCCCACTGTGTGTGTGTGTGTGTGTGTGTGTGTGTGTGTGTGTGTGTGTGTACATTAGTGCATGTAGAGGAAATGGCAAAAGTGCACTGGCTCCATGCGATTTCTGTGTCACTGTAATCCCAGGCATTCTTTTCCTCTGTTTGGGGAGGCTCAGTTTTCCCCATTATTGCTGGGCCATGAACTCACCACTAAATTCCACAGCTTTTGGAGCGTAGGCCCATTTGCCCCACCCCAGTTATGGCTCTCATAAGAAGAGGAGCAAGGCCTGGCTTGCCTTTGGGAAATTGTGCAGTGCTTTTAATGACCTCAAGCTTATGCCTGAAATGAGTCTATGTTTTTAATATTGGTATTCTTCTAGTGATGTTATATGGTTGTAGGTCACAGAATACTGTAGTCTCCAAAGAATTAAAGTTATGATTCGCCCAAAGAGTAGTGGACAGTCATATGGTGGGTATGAATAGTATTAGCATAGCGATATGCATCATATTGCTAGTGAAAAATCATTCAAGAGAAGTGGCAAAAATGGCATCATCAAAGAAATGCATGACAAGGAAAGGAGGTGGGAGTATCATAGTGAAAATGAGGGATAATTTATAGATAGGCTTCATACCTCACTTGTATCTATGTAATGTCATAATATATAGAGAAAGGATTTGCTATAGATTCTCTCTGAAGAGAGTGTGGGAGGATAAGTGACCCATAAGATGAAAAGCAATGGATGGATAGAGATATGGCCAGTCAAGGGGTGCATTCAAATCCACGAGAGAGATCCAACAAGATATTAAATCGAGTCAATTGAATTAAACTCCACTTTTAAAATGCAAATTTTAAATAATTAGGAGGGTTAAACATATTATTTCCTTATACCTTTGGTCATGTATTAGACACTAATAAGCTAATTTCTTAATTTTACCATTGGGAAAATTGGAATATTGATGGCTGGCTTTCCTCCTTCTCAGGATACTTATGTGTAGCAGATAAATGAGGGGAAAGTAGTACTTCTGAACTAGTGTTTGTGAAATTGGCACATTCTACTACTTTTTCAGAGCTGATTCACTTTGAAAGGAGAAGAGATAGTGACCTCGATGAGATGCCTTTGTGGTAGAGCTTTTTGCCTTCAGAGGTGTGTTATTCCTAGATGTCTTTTTCTACGTGTCTCTGTGTTCCCTTTATTGTATGTGTGCCTAGAAAAGTCTCATTTTTTGGGCCATGCTGTGAGTTGTCCAAGATTTCAAAGAGCATGGGAAGAATACAGAAGGGTTTGAAAGTATTGAATAGTATGAGATCCTGGCCTAGAGTAATGGTCATATTCTACATTCTACATTTATTATACAGCTATACATTATACAGCAATGTATTATACATACATTATTATACATCTATTATACATCATTATACGGGAAGGTGAATGACAAATAAAATTAACCATCTTCATACTTTCCATCAGAATTGGCTCGTTTTAATGAATAAGTGCATCCCTCTTTGCTCCTTCTCCAACTTTCACTCGCATTTGTGGTCCTGTTCCACAAAAAGCAGATGGATATTATTCTATTCAGGGTTCTTTGGTAATTCTGAGGAGCTGGAATTTCTAGTAGTCATTTCTGAGACCCCACCATGTACTCCTCATCAACTAGTTGGCTGTATTAGATTTGGGGAGTTTTACAGAGAAGGGAGAGCAAGATCAGTTGGTACAAAACATTCCCCTCTCAGAGAGAGAGAGAGGGAGAGAGACAGAGAGATAAAGAGAGAGAGAAAGAGAGAGAGAGAGAGAGAGAGAGAGAGAGAGAGAGAGAGAGAGAGA
>NW_020954704.1:3476491-3502716 GCF_900497805.2 Vombatus ursinus
AGAGAGAGAGAGAGAGAGAGAGAGAGAGAGAGAGAGAGAGAGAGAGAAGAGAGAGAGAGAGAGAGATGAACTTTATCACACAGAGCTAAAGAGAAAAGTGTACTTAAAATTAGAATATGATGGTGAGGATACTTGTAGAAAACACATGTGACTGAAGGGCAAATTCATAACTCCTGTTCATTGGAAGTCTTTTCTTGAGTCCATATCTGATATTCTTCTTCTCTGGTTGCAATGGGTTACTCTCCTTGAAGGTGCATCTTCCCTGAAGTGGCTACCTTTCTGTATCCACCAACTTCTGTTTGTCTTTCACAGCTTCTGACTGGATTTATTGTTTTTTACTAATCCAATTCTCTAATAACATGGTCAATGGTGGGGAGAGTATAACATCCTCTCTGGGCTCCCACTTTCTTCCTTCTGGTATTGATGCAAGTGTCTACCTCCTCAAGGTACTCCTGAGCTGACAATACTTCACCATTTGAATGCATCACTGTTAACCTGAGCTCAATGATGCATTATAACTATTCTTTTTATTTGTAGCCCAAGAGTTATGAATTGATATTTTCAGCTAGTCACAAGAAGCTTTTTATGCGGCATTATTTTCCTTTTATCCCAAAGTCCTATGATCCTTTCTGATCAACTAAGGACATATTCATCCATCACCATGTCTTAATTGTTGATTTTCCTTGCATTCAAGACTGACTTCCATTTTTGAAGTTGTTATTAACAATCCAGATTCATAATGTTTTTTTAAAGTAGTTTAATTTCTATTATGCCTACCAGTTATGTTTTAAAATTTTATCAGTAATGAAAAAGGATTAGAAAGATTTATTTTTATTTAATGAGCCACTAAAATGACTTAGTTTTTCAAAATTCACTTATTACCCAGATAAAAGACTTGAATGGTTTGGGGCAGGGCTATGCCAATAGTCCAACTCCTGTGCCAGAAGCCAACTCTTAGTTACAGCAGCCTCATGGCTTGAGTTGCTCTAATGGGGAACAAAGAAGAGAAGCTGGTAAGAATGAGACTTTCTTAGACTATGAGCTCCTTGAGGGTAGGGACTATTTTTCTTTTCCTTGTATCACCACTGCTTAGCACAGTGCCTGGCACACAGTAGGTGCTTAATAAATGTTTGTTCACTGTTCCTTGATTGAATAGACTGCTCTTATTCCTGCCCCCTCAACTCTTCCTCTTTGCAGGTCTCTGATATGGTATAGAGGGCCAATGAGGAAGCAGATAAAAGAGATAGGCAGGTTCTTTTTATACACCAGTAGATCATTCCTGCTTTGACAAGGGATAAAATACAATACTGCCTAGAGGCATCATATTGATTACAAAATTGCACTGAAAATAATTTTGGGTGATCTCCCTTTTAAGATGAATATCCATCTTCTGTGCCTTGAAGTGGGTTTTAGGGATCCTTTGTGCCTTCTCAGTGAAAGTACCTCATTGATTGAAGAGCAAGAATGAGAGACTAATGGAATGCATTCATTCACATAAGGGAAACATAGGGAAGCTAATGAAGAGAAACTCTGTGTTGGGGACTTGCTGTTCAGTCATTTTTCAGTCATGTCAGACTCTTCATGACCACATTTGGGGTTTTCTTGACTGGGATACTGGAGTGGTTTGCCATTTCCTTCTACATCCTTGTACAGATGACGAAACTGAGGCAAATGAAGTTAAGTGATTTGCCCAGGGTCACACAGCTAGCAAGTGTCTGAGGCCAGATTTGAACTCAAGAAGATGAGTCTTCCTAACTCCAGGCCTGGTGCTCTATTCACTGTGCCACGTAGCTGAGACTAGCCTAAGCAATTTGGAAATATAAAATATGCTTTAATCACCTACTATATCAAGGGCAGGCAGGCAATTATTTTATACTTTTAGTAGATTGAAGGTCCATTGGAGCCAGGTAGGTAAGTAAATTTAGCATATCAGACTGCTGGGATGCTCCTCTTCAATTAAGGGAATTTTTTTTTATTGGATGAGCTATTATAGTATAGTCAACATTGCCGCAGCCATTATACTTTTACAATAATGTCATTAATACATTATAATCAAACCCCAGCAAAGCATTGTAATAGCCTACTCTTAGGTGGCTAAACATGCATTTGTTAACATTATGAGACCGACTGACGTAACCTCATCTTTTTTTTTTTTGCAGAAATAGTCAACAACTTTGATTGGAATATCTGTACTTTTCTAGTTCTTTGAAACACAATGTATAGGATGGATTCCTAATTGTTCTGTAAGCCATTTCACTGGAATTATGCTCTAGTAGTTTTAGAATATCTTCACACTTTTAGTAGATCACGTATCAGGTGAGTGTCTGATGGCCAGCATCAGAGTGTAACCTTAAAAATAAGTGACAACTTTCACTTTGAGGTATTGTAAAGATTTCTTATTAGTGGCTGACAAATATTAAGAACTTGCTACTATAAAATTTTGTTTTTATCATGGAAGAAAATGCCTAAGAGAATGCAGACCTGAAGAGAGACATAAAGAGCAGTTTTGACTCCTGAGGCAAGAAGAATGAAATTTGCCCTGAACAGACAACATACAATTGTATGTGATACTCTGATACTGACCCTAGAGGGAAGGATCAAGGACACTCACCATTGTGGGCAGAAATCTAGGATACTGACTCTATGAAGGCAGACCCTGACATAAAAGGAGGATACTACTAAGGAAGCCATCATCAGAGAAGGAGCAAGATGGATCTAGGCTGTGGAGAAATTCACCTAATGTGCAGCCACTGATGAGATGAAACACACTATATGATAGCTTCTTTGTTTATCAGATTATTCCTCCTAACTAGTTTCAGTGCTGCTGAAGCAGTAAGTGCTGTCAAAATGTAAATGCAACACATAGCACAATCTTTACAACCCTCATTTAAAATTTTTGTAGCCTCTAAATTTCAGTGCCCTGGGGCAAAGTCCTAGTTGTGTTGCCCTAGTTATTTCTCTGTACATGATTAAAGCAATGTGCTGAAAATGGCAGGTGTTATTCTATAGTTTTTCTGCAAGAGGACTTTTTGTCTACCTTGCAGAATATTTTTAGTGCCATATTTCCCCTTTTCATCTCCCCCTACTGAACCAGGATCCAATGTTTGCCAAAAGTTCTGTGAGATTTCTCTTGGGGTGATTTAATTCTGTTGATGACCTCAATATTCCAGAAGATGGCCTGATGAGATTTGGGTTTACCTATCTGACACTAATTTACACTGAACACAGATGTGAATGAATTTTGTGAAAGTAAATGTCATTTGGGATTACTTAGTGAGGGAAACATACCCCTCTAGTTAAAATCCAATCCAAGTTAAAGTGACAGAATTTCATTGCTATCAGAAGTGGCTTGGCCTTTGGGGGAACGATAACTTTTGCTGCTTTGTCCTGGAGAAGGAGTTTACAACTGAATTTATTACTGGCATTGATTATTCTCTTTTTGTTTGAGTCTGAGGACTCAAGGATAGACCTAGTTTTATAGATAGTAAATCCTGTCATCCTTAGTGGTGATGGTTTCTGGCTAGAAATAGGATTTTTTCCTATTTCTAGGAAATAAAGCTTTTCGCTTTTGGAAGGGAGTAGGAGATGTCATATGAAGATAGGAATTTGTATTTTGTTGCTTGTGTAGAATACTTGCTTTCTCTACAGAGCAAATATAAATGTTGAGAGGTAATGTGATATAGTGCATAGAAAGCTGACCCTGGAGTAAGAAAGGCCTGAATTCAAGTCCCACCTTTTATATATTCTGGCTGTGTACATTCTTTTTCTCTCTAAGCAGAAATACTGTACTTGGAATTAGAATAATTTAATTAATAAAAATGTCTATGGCAGGCTTTAGCCCCAAATTCAGAGTTCAAAATTTTTCCTTGACAAGATACAACACCATATTTCTGGTCAAGAAGAAAAAGTTGAGAAACTATACTTTTGCAAGATAAGTGTAAAAGGGTCCCACTATCCTTAAAAAAAATTATAGATCATATTCCTGTGGTCTCAAAGTATTTCATCGTGCTCCTGAATAAAATGTGTGAAGAAACTATTTAACAGAGCCGTAACTGGATTGGGCACCCAAGGGTGCTAAAATTTTGAGGATACCAACAACGCCATCCCAGAGAATGCTTCCCCTCCCCCGACAGCCACATCTCTAGCTCCTGGGCAGCCCTAGCCCCTCTCTCCTCCAAATGAAAGCTCCAGCCGTGTAGATTTTTCTCATGTTGCCTCTATTTCCTTCCCACTTGGAATGGAATCCAGGCATGCCCTCCCCCAGATCTTCCCTGTCCCATCTTCCTCCTTGCCACATGCATAAAATTGCTAGTTATGATGATGTCTCTTGTTCTCTGTTTTAAAATCTTGTTATGTTCCATTTTTTAAAAACCACATAAAGTTTCCTAATTATCTCACAGGAAATGATTTCAATGGAATATTCACTTCTGTAGAAAGTCCAGTGAAACCACATATAAGCCAATGATTCATATAGAAGAGATGATTCTAAATGGCCTTTAGTGAAATTGTTAATTATTTTCTGTTGAAGATGTAACCACGGAGTGAGTGAGGGTCAGTATGCTGTAGAAGTTGAGTAAACAAAGGTCAGCCATATGGAGATGCCCCTTGTAATTATAATTCACTATTTTCAAACACCGACGTTGATCACATCTTATCAAGTCATTGAGACTGAGGCTGACTACTTTGTGCAACTCTGCCTCACTTAAATCCAGTTCACCCACAAGTCAAGACAAAAGCGAAGGATAAACAGCAACAAAACCAAGAAGTTTGGAAAGGAAAAAATACAAAGGAAAATTGGGGATTCTTTGCTTTCAAATAGAATAATGATAAAGCTTATGGGATTAAGGAGGCGGGGAGAAAAGAGAAGAGGAATGATTATGAAGGGGAATGAGATATTTCTAACAAAAATCAGGAAAGGCAGAACCTTTAAAATCATCAGAAAATCTTCCACTTTATTCTGCATCTCTCTGTTACATTCGATAGCCAGAGGAAGCCAAAGGAAGTGCCCTGGATCAGCCGGAATGGTACGATGGTTCCCTGGCAGAGGTGAGGCTCCTGCTCCCTCTAGTGCCGCAAAACGAACACACAGGCTATCCATCATGCAGCGCAGTTCTACTGAGGGACAACGTGGTGATTAATGGATGCTGGGAAATGATTTGTAAAGCCACCGTTTTGCTAAAATGACCTGATTTGAGACACACCAACATAGGAGATGGGGAAGAAGCCGGAGAACTTTCTAGATGTGACCGGATGGTCAGAGGAGAATGAGACTCTCCTGAGGCTGGAGAATGCTACTCTACACTTGGTCCTTCCATCAAGACAAGTCCATGCCATTTTGGGCATTGTTTCTCTTTAGGCAGCTTCCATCTATATTTCCCAATACAGTGAACTACTGTCATGAGTAGGGAAGGAAGAACCTCTTACTTGATCTCCCTGCCTCTAGTTTCTCTCCTTACCTCCCCTCCCCAATTCATCCTCTGCGTATCACCAAATGGATATTTCTAAAGTACAGGTATGACTAAGTCATTCTCTTGCTTAAGAAGCTTCTTTTGCTGCCTGTTCACTCTGGAATAAAATATGCACTCCTCTGTTTGTAATTTAAAGCCCATCATAATCTGTCTCCAGCCCATTTTTCCAGATTTATTTCACATCTTTCCCCTCCTGTGCCTTACATTCCGGTCAAACTGGCCCACTTGCAGTTTCATATATTTTGTCTGCCATCTGCATGCCTTTATGAAGGCTTTCCCCCTATGCCTGTAAAGTTTTTCCTCCTCACCTCTGCCTTGTGGAATCTTCTCAAGTCTCAGATCAAGTGTCACTTTCTAAGAAAGGCATTTTTCTAATCTTCCCCGACATCAGTGCTCCTCTCCGTGATTTTGTACATATTTTACAATTACTTAGCTGTATGTGTTAATTCCCTCAATAAGAACATTAGCTTTTATTAATGGTAAGGACTTTCGGGGAGGGGGGGGGATGGCATGTTTGTCTTTGTATTTCCAGTGCCTAGAACAATACTAGGCACTTAGCAAATGTTTGTTAAATTGAAGAAGAGAATTAGAGAAGGGAGGATAAAGAAGAAACAGAAGTCAAAGGAAGGACAACATATATCCACAAAGAACATTGGGCTTATACATGTCCAAGTGGGACAGGAAGCAAAAATCTAGGACTGTCTTGTCTATTGCAGGATGTCTGGCCACCTTGATCTCTGCATGTGTATGAGTGGAAACAAGAATATGTAACAACTAGAGAACTGTTGTTGCCACTTGGACTTACCCTTTGTTGTTTTTCCTCTCTGAAATCAGAGTAGACAGTTGAGAAATTGTATAGCTAGCAAAGCTGATTAGCACGTGTATCCTTATATTCTATTTGCTCATACCGTTAGTGAATTATATATTACCAACAAACCCGGTGTATTTATTTGGGACCAAGAGGTCATTTGTTTTAATCTTCTCATTTTGCAGTTAATGAAACTAAAGCTTAGAGAAATAAAGTGGGGCCTTTTCAAGGTCACACACATAGTAAGTGCCAAACTAGGAACCCCAGGTCTTTGGAGTACAAAGTTCTTTTCACTATGTCATGATACAGGGCAATATTTCTCTTCCTTGAGATCTTGGACTGACTAATCTTCCCTAAATAACACTTTCATCATGCCATTATTAAAAAAAAAAAGAAACCTTTGAAAAACATTCCTACTTACTAATATGTTAAAAACACCCAGTCTATATACATGCTTTGTTATGAAGCAGTATCCCTTTAATGCTTTCAATGTGGTATCCCTTTTATGGTATGATATGAAGTGGTATCCCTTTTAATGCTTTAAAAATCCACCATAATTTGGTCCCCTCCCCCCCATCTATCAAAATGCATTTCCCATTATCTTTGGACATCTAGACTGGTACAGTTGAATGAGAAATCATTATTTCTCTCTGGTATTTAATAACTAATTATTGAATAAGAACCAATATTTTTCCCCTTTCCTACTTCCTCATCTAGAAATCAACTAGTGTGGAAAGTCTTAGGCAGAGATTTATCCAGGCCAAGATCTAATCACACAGTAAAAGAAATTCTGAGTTTGGGCTAATGGGTGCATTCCTGATCATTCTGTTTGCTCAGACAGGTCTGGGAAGTATTGATTCTCCCTTTTGTCAGACAGATGATATGGAAATTGATAAATCTCTTTGACCAAGATTTGGATGACCCAAGTCACATATCCCAAGATCCTCATTGTAATTAATATAGGTCACCCTCTTATTGTAATATTCATTTTCTCATTATTTGTAAACCAATCAGATTGCCACCCTTGGGAACACCTACTCTTTGGTCTAAGAGAGATGACAAATGACCGTCCTGTTATTAAAATGCTATCCATATTAATAAAATGATTAAATTACCCAGAAATTATGTCTCTCAAAACTTTTTAAATGCCACAGTGCAAAGAGCCCTGAATTTGAAGGTCAAAGAACCTTTGTTACCTGGGTGACATTGTATAAGTTACTTAACCTCTCTGAGTCTCAGTTTCCTTATATATAAAATGATGGGGTTGGACCACATAGCTTTTAAGGTCTCTTCCTCTGCCCTGCGTACAGTGAGTTCTCACAAGCAAAGTTCATGCCTATCTTCTCTAAAATTAACCTCAACTGGGTAGGCAGGGAAGAACCTCTTAATTGATCTTCCTGCTTCTTATCTCTGTCCTGCCCCATTCATCCTCTGCACAGCTGCCAAATGAATATTTTTTAAATTTTTCTTTTATTTATTTATTTTTTTGGGGGGGCTAGGCAATGGGGTTAAGTGACTTGCCCAGGGTCACACAGCTAGTAAGTGTTATGTGTCTGAGGCAGGATTTGAACTCGGGTCCTCCTGAATCCAGGGCCGGTGCTCTATCCACTGCACCACCTAGCTGCCCCTCAAATAAATATTTCTATAGCACAGATATGACCATGTCACTCCCCTGTAAGAAGTTTCTTGTTGTTCCCTATTCACTCTAGAATAAAATGTGCACTTCTCTGTTTGTCATTTAAAGCCCTTCACAATCTGTCTTCAGCACATCTTTCCAGATTTATTCTACCTTCTTTCCCTTAGGTTCCTTACATTCCAGTCAAAGTGGTGTACTTGCTATAGTCTGTTTGTAGGAAACATTATCTCTATTTTTCTCCATCTCTCCAAATCCTACTGTTCTTCAAGGTTTAGTTCAAATTCTAACTGTTCTATATGTAATAGAATAATTTCTGCTGGACCTTGGGGACTGGGGACACGCTTGTCTTCTCTGTCTGTGCTAAGGAGTTTCTCTTTGCTCTCAATTCATGCACTAACATGAACTAAGTTCCGTCCTGGGGGAATGTGACCACCTAAAAGATGAATCAGTCTCTCCTTTTGGGTTTTGGTTCTTTAAACCTTCATCCTAGAGCTTCAAGGGAAAAAAAACTACAGGTTTTAGCACATTCCCAAGGTCTCTTCAAATGAGGCAGAGAAGAAGATAACCTACTAAATTCCTTCTGTAATAGAAAAAAAAATAGAGTCTTGATACCGGAGAGTAAAAACAGAGAGGGAAAACTATAGACCAATATCCTAATGAATATAATGGAAAAATTTTTAAATAAAATATTAGTAAAGAAGCTACAAGAACGTATCATAAAGATTCTGCACTAGGACAAAGTTGGATTTATGTCAGGAATGCTGGATTGGTTTAATATTAGAAAAACTATAAACTTAATTGACCACATTAATAGTAAGAACAACAAAAATCATATGATTATATTAATAGATATAGAAACAGGTTTTGAGAAAATACAACTACCATAATCTGTTTAAAAATACACACTAGAAAACATAAGGATAAATCAATTTGTCCTTAAAATGGTAAATATTATGTATCTAAAGCCAGGACAGCATTATATATAATTTAAAGACTTTTGCAATAAGATCAGGGGTGAAGCAAGGATGTCCATTGTCACCCCTACTATGTAACTTAGTTCTACAAATCCTACATATAGCAATGAGACAAGAAAGAGAAATTGGAGGAATATTCATAGACCAAGAAGAAACAAAATTATTGCTTTTTGCAGATAATATGATGGTATACTTAGGGAATCCTAGAGAGACAACTAAAAATTAATTGAAACAATTAATAACTTCAGTAGAGTTGTAGGATGTAAAATAAATCCAAATAAATCATCTATATTTCTGTATATTACCAATAAAAACCCAGCAGGAAAAGATAGAAAGAGAAATTCCACTTACAATAACTACAGAATGTATAAAATACTTAGGAGTCTACCTGCCAACATCATAATTTATATAATGCTTTAAGCTTTGCCAAGCATTTTTCAAGCATTATTTCATTTGATCCTCACAACAACCCAGGGAAGTGGGTGCTAATATTCTTCCATTTTATAGATGGAGAAACTGAGGCAGACAGGTTAAGTGACTTGCCTAAAGTCATACAGCCAGTCAGTGTCTGAGGTCATATTTGAACTCAGGTCTTCCTAACTCCACATTTAGCACTATGTTTATTGTGTGACCTAACTGCCTCATTAACATAGAAAATATTAATACAACTACAAAACATTTCATGGAAATAAATATAGACCTAAATAAGTACAGAAATATTAAGTGATAATAGTTAACCAATATAATAAAAAATGACAGTAATCCCTAAACTAATTTACTTAGTTCCACACCAATCAAAATACCACATAGTTACTTGATAGAGTCAGAAAAAATAATAGTGAAATTCATCGGGAGGAACAAAAAGTAAAAAAAAAAATTCATGGTGCATAATGAAAAAAAGTGGGAAGGAAAAAGGACTAACAGTTCTAGATATAAAACTATAATACAAAGCAGTAATTATCAAAATAAATAGATGCCGGTTAAAAAATCGAAAAGTTGATCAGTGGAATAGATTTTGCCCCCACACTGGCTAGGTACCTTCCCTCCTACTTCTTTCCTCTTCTCCTTTTCACCTTCTTTTTGTATATTGTCTTCCTCCATTAGATTGTGAGCAATCTGAGGGCAAGGGTTGTCTTTTTTTTTTTTATACTTGTATTTCCAGAGCTTTATACAGTACCTGGCACATAGTAGGTGCTTAATAAATGTTTATTTATGTTTTTGCATTAACAAATCTAATGTAGCTAAGATATGAAAGGAAGCAGGTAACTGATAAAATATTTTGCATCAAGTTTCTCTTATAAAGAGAATATTTACAAAATATATAAGAAACTGATGCAAATTTAGAAGAATAAGAGCTATTCTCAAATTGATAAATGGTAGAAGGATATGAACAGGCATTTCCCCAGAGAAGAAATACAAGAAATTCAATTGATAGCCATGTGAAAAAAAACATTCCAACTCACTGGTCATTAGAAAAGTGCAAATTCGGGCAACTCTGATATTCTTCTTTATGCCCATCAGACTGGCAAAATTGACAAAAAAGGAAAATAACTGAATTTTAAAGAAGTGTGAGAAAATAGGCTCACTGATGCCCTGTTAGTAGAGCTGTGAACTGGTTCAGATTTTCTGCAAAGTAAATTGTCACTATGCTCCAAAAGTTACTAAAGTTTTCATGACCTTTGACCTAGCCTATGTCCCAAAGAGATAAAAGAAAGAAGAAAACATCACATATATATATATATATATATACACAAAAATATTTATAGCCTCTCTCTCTCTCTCTCTCTCTCTCTCTCAGTGGCAAAGAACTAGAAACTAAAAGAGTGCCCATCAGTTGGGGAATGGCTGAACAAATTATGATATATGAATGTTAATGGAATACCGTTGTGCTATAAGAAATAGAGTTAGTTACGGAAAAATCTGAAAAGACTTTGTATTAACCCATGTAGAGCAAATTGAACAGAACCAACACAACAATTTATGTGGAGAATTGAACGATTCTAAAATATTTAAGGACTCTAATCAACACAATAATCAACCATCATTTCAGGGGATTGATGCTGAAGAATGTTGCCCACCTCCTGACAGAGAGGTGATGGACTTATTTGGAGAATGATACATATTTTTTGGATGTGGCCAATGTGGGACTTTATTTTTTTGATTATGCTAATTTATTAAAGGATTTTCCATTTCTCTGTGGGTTTTTTAAGTGCGGGGGGTATGGGGGGGAAAATGAATGCCTGGTAATTAAAAAAACTAATTAAGAGATAAAGAAGCAATTCAATTTAAGGATCTGAAGAGTCTGTGCAGGTATTTGAGGCAGCTGGGCAATTGAGATCCTAGAATAAAGCTCTAATTCCTTCTTGTTTCATAGTCTACTGTACCAGTTCTCTTCTATTGTTACCCCTGAACTAAATGCCTCCTCCCCCATCATGTCAGATTCTGGGAATCACTACCCCTAAGCCCCAACTTTTATTTTATTTTCAACATATTTTTATTTATTTCATTACATATTTTCCAATTACATGTAAAAAAATTTAGCATTCATTTTTTAACACTTGGAGTTCCAAATTCTCTCCCTCCTTCCCATCCCTCACCCCTCTTGAGAAGCCAAGCAATTTTATATAGATTATACATGTGATGTCATGCAAAACATTTCCGTATTAGTCATGTTGCAAAAGCAAACACATTAAAAAAAGAAAGTTGAGAAAGTAAAAACAGTATACTTCAATCTGCATACTGAGTTCATCAATTCTCTTTCTGAAGGTGGATAACATTTTTTCATCTTGGGTCCTTTGGAATTGTATTAGATCATTGTCTTGATTAGATTAACTAAGTCCTTCACAGTTGATCATTTTTATAATATTGCTGGGTTTTTTTGTTGTTGTTTATAATCATTTTCAGTTGTGTCTGACTCTTCATGACCTCTTTTGACGGTTTTCTTGGCAAAGATACTGGAGTGATTTGCTATTTCCTTCTGCAGCTTATTTTACAGATGAGAAAACTGAGGCAAACAGGGTTAAACAGCTTGCTCAGGATCACATGCTAATAGGTATCTGAGGCTGGATTTGAAGTGAGGTCTTCCTAACTCCAGGCCCAGAACTCTATCCTCTGTGCCACCTAGCTGCCCGACTGTTGCTGTTTCTGTGTATAATGTTCTGATTCTGCTCACATCACTTTGCATGAGTTCATGTGAGCCTTCCCAGGTTTTTCTGAAACCATTCTGCCTATCATTTCTTATAATATAGTAGTATTCCATCACGATCATATGCCACATATTGTTTAGCCATTCCCCAATTGATGGGTATTCCCTCAATTTCTAATTCTTTGCTACCACAAAAAGAACAGCTATAAATATTTTTGTACAAATAAGTTCTTTTCCTTTTTCTTTTTATCTCTTTGGGTTACAGACCAAGCAGTGATAATTGCTGGATCAAAGGGTATACGCAATTTTATATAGGCTTCAAATTTTATAGCTCTGTTTGGGAGGCTAAGAATAACTTAGCTGTCAGACACACACATACACACATGCACAAATACACATACACAAAAGGTAAAGTTGTAGATGATGGCTACAAATCTTTTGTTTTTATAAAGTCAGGATTTTAGAATTGAAAACATCTTAAAGAACATCCAAATGAACTTTCTGATTTTATAAATGAGGCAACTGAGACCCAGAGAGGTTAAATGATTTGCCCTGGTTCCACAGCTCTTTAGTGACAAAGTTAGGATAGAATCCAGGCATATTAATCAGAGAAATACAATTCCATCCCACAAAGCTTTGTATTGGCTAAGAAGAGAAATAAGGTTTATCATACTTCATGTAGACCTATCTGGGAAATTCACACTAAAAAATAATCCTATTTCCCAAGTTTTTGGAGGTTTGCGATGTATAGTTTTGAACAGCAGAATGAATGATTTACAGGTTAAGAAAATGGCTCTTACTGGCACTTCAGGAAAAAAAAAAAGAAAACCTTTGTACTAAAAACTGATAGGCAAGAACTTTAAAACAAGTATCTGGCTATTATGCAACTCTTGGAGAAATTTTTTGTTTACTGTTATGAACAGGATAGCTTCAAAGGCAAAAAAAAAGTGAATAAAAGAAAAATGCAAATTATAAACCGCCTTTGATGTAGACACATAAATGAGTACTCCATAAATACAGACTAACTTGAAAAAGCTAGCAAACAAAAAAAGTGGAGCAGAATAGAAAGATAGTACATATGCAATTTAATTCAGGTATGGGACAGCTATTTATTTCATCTACCAAAAAAAACCTCAAAACAAAATACTAAACACAAAGGCTTACAAGTGTATATTGACAAAAGATTTAAAACAAGACAGAGTAATTTCTAACTACTGTTATCCCCTCCTTAGAGGGAGGGATACTTAAATGATCAAAACATAATGCAGTTTGCATGACATCTAAATAGATATTTTACATTTTCCTTTGGCTTTCTTCTGTCCAAATGACTCCATCCAGGTCCATGTCTTTTGGCAAGCTCCACCAGCAGTTAATCTTTTTGGTGGTTATTCTCTCTGATGCATAAACCCTCTTTGCCAGCAGTCAGTCTCAGTGAAGGGACTAGGATGTCTGATCTCTTACACTCACAAAGTTTCCTCCAAGTCTGGTACATCCATCTTGGGATTACTGTTCAATCACCTAGGTTCAGATAAGAAAATGCAAAGCAGAAAAATCCAAAATCCTTTAGACCCAGGCTCAGCTTCCCTAGTTTAGTGCCTATACTAGCTTCCATATAGGAACAATACACCTTTTCTCCTGGGAACAGAGGATTGGGAGGAAGAAGAAAGGCACCGATCCTTACCCCTTGTCACCTTCAGCGAAAAACTTGAATCATCCTGACACAATCTGTAGATGGTAAGTCAAGAGAGATATCAAAATTGGATCTCTCACTCTTAAAGATTCACTTAAGTTAGTGGCTCTTCCTTCTCAGTGGCCAATAAGGAAATGACATCATCATAACAATGTATACAAGTCCTTTAGTGCTGAGTTGTTTCCCTGCAAGTGACTAGTGAGGCAAGCTCCATATTCCATGGGCATACTCTGACACAATTTTCACTACATGGATCATAACTCAGCAACTTCTCTTTTAAATTTTGCTTCATTCACATATATCCAGATCTTGGACTGCTTTGTCCAATCTGAATGAGACACTCCTATCAATCTTTTGCTATGGATTCTAAAACAATGTTCTACATTGAAATCTTTTAAAATCATTCTTATCAAAATCCCAACCTGTTTTTCAAAGGAGAAAGAAACCTGGTCAGCTAAGGAAGGACTGCTCTCTAAAGGATTAGGATAGTTATCAGAGGAAGAAGTCTTTGATTAATTAAATTAATAGAAGCATCTTGAGTTCACCTTTCACCAAATGGTAAGCAGAATCCTTTGAGGGAGTAGTCAGAGAGGGATTGGATGGTTTTAGGAAAATGATTCTCTCAGATGCACCAAAAATTAAGTGACAGTTGTTCTATTTGATGAATCAAAATTGTTAAACTGAACTTTCATCTAACTTTATAATGATGCTTTATCTTTTTATGGAATTTTGTTTTTGTTTGTAAATACAGTAAATTTTGAGTGGAAATATCTAGTATCAGAATTTTTCCAAGGCATGGAGAAGCTCTGCTTTTTTTTGAATATTTTTCTAAGAAGAAATGCTTAGAGTTAGAATAACTTGATTAATAAATTCATATTTGGAGGCTTGTGCCCAAAATGCAAAATGCTGAAATTTTTCTTCCACCTCAATCTGGCTGCTTCTTTTTAGGCTCCTTTGTTGGTTCATCATCCATATCCAATCTTTTATGCTTGTATATACCCCGTGAGTCCTATGTCTCCTTGTCATCTCTATACAGATGGCTCCTAGATCTCCATATCCAGTCCAAGTCTTTCTTCTGAGCTCCAGTTCCATATTACCAGCTTCCTATTGGACTTAGTTGAGATTATATAACATAAATGTGTGGTAGACCCAGCTGTATGAATTCTTCCAGCATTATTTAATAGCATGAAAGTAAAAGTTGAAAAAACAATTATGGGTTAAAGAGAGCCATTTCAGAAAGGAATGAATGTGGATAGAGCAATGAGGCAATGGATTCTAGCACAGAGAATAGTATGTAGTTGAATTGGCTAATTGTGGGACAGGGGTATTGTGAAGCTTATGTGAGATAATAGATGTAAAGCACTTTGCAAACCTTAAAATACTATATAAATGCTAGTTATTATCATAACTGTATTATTATTGTTGTTAACCTAAAGTCACCAGGCCTCCAATCTGTCAATGATTAATTCCCTGAGGCTTCTATTGTATTATTGCTGAGCTCAAGCAATATTAATTGAGTTATATAGGTGTATGCTTATAAAGGTTTAACAACGGGGTTGATATTGGAGGCAAAATATGCACATAAATTTAATCTGCCTTGTTAACATTTTAAGTCTGGACCAGGGGGTCAGCAAACTATGCCATGGGGGCTAAATATGACCCATAGCCTGTTTTTATAGACTGCAAACTAAGAATGATTTTTACATTTTAAAATAAAGTTTATTTAAATGAAATTTATTTAAAAACATAAAAAAATTCTTAGCTTGTCAGAAGTCAGGCCGCTCAAAAACAGCCTATTGGCTAGATTTGGCTTCTAGGTCATAGTTTGTCAGACACATCTAGACAATAAAATAATAAATGAAGCCCTGATTTGAGGTGATTACATATTTCTGAGATGGACTAGTTCTGGACTAGTCCTGAATCAGGCCACTCTGGCTCTTCAAGTGTGGAATAGGAATGACATAATACACTTATAGGCCATTTAACAATTAATAGGAGGAAGATTACTTCGCTATAGCATAGAAAGGATATTCAACAAGGATGCAGCATTTAGCTTGGGTTTACCACTCCTCCCCTTGTATCCACTCGTGCTCACACTGAAAATTGAACAATAGGATCTAGCAAGAAGGTATGAGCTGACTATAGCACATCTCCGCTATGGAGAGAAAAGTGAAACTAGAGTAGAGGTAGGTCATAGCCTGGGAGAGCATTGAAGGATGAGGGTCTTGGTGGTTACAATGAGGAGAAAGAATAGTTTTTAGGAGGAATGAGGGATAGAGAGAGATGGAATGATAAGAGGTAATGGTCAAATAGAGGAATTTCAGAATTCTAGATTATACAAATGTCCCATAGACCTCTCTAACAATGTCTTAAAAAGTTATCTCCCTTCCCTGCCAAACTTTTCTATCTTTCTAGTTTTCCTGTATCTGTTGAAGGCACTACTATCTTTCTAATCTCCTTATCCTTTACTTTTCCTTTTCCTTTACTTCTCTCCTCTGTTAGAATCAGACTGGCTTCTTTTCTGTTCTCTGTTCATGTCATTCAATCTCTCACTTCTTTGTCTTTACATAGGCTACTCACTTCCATCTCATTGAATCCTTAACTTTCTTCAAGGTTCATCTTAAGTACCACTTCTTGTATGACGTCTATCTCTGAATTGCTAGTGTCTCTCCCTTAGAAATTCCATTCCATTCACTTTATATAAGACTATATACACAAGAACGAGTTGACATCTCAGGATGACTTTCTAGCTTTCTCTCAAATAAATTGGATTTGACCCCTGGGGATAGTTTTTGTAGGTGAGAAATTGAGGTAAAGACAAGAAAAACAATGAAAATATTGCCCATCATTCCATTGAGTCAGTGGCTAAATTGACTTTGTGACAGCTAAGGAGGAGGAGTCCAACCTCCCCAACTTCCAGTTGACTGAATTTTTATCCTGATTGGTTCACCTGGGTTTAATTATCATCTCTATGCCTATGACTCTTTCATCTATATAACCAGCCCTAGTCTCTCCTCTGACCTGCAATTCCAAATCACAAACAAGCTTCCTTAAATAGAATTCCTTCCTTCCTTCCCCCCCCCCCACTTGGCTACCATCTTAGTATAGGTCTTCATCTCCTATCACTTCAAGTATTGCAATAACCTCTCAATTAGTCTCTCCGTATTAAATATCTCCCTACTGCATTAGATATGACCCTTTTAATTTACTACTCAATAAACTTAATGGTTCCTTATTACCTGTAGGATCAAATATAAATACTTCTGTCTAGCATTAAAAGTCCTACACAACTTGGCTCCATCCTACCTTTCCAATTTTATTATATATTATTTTTCTTTATGCAATCTATGGGCTAGCCAAATTTTCCTTCTTATTGTTCCTCACAAATGCCATTCCATCTCCTGTCTCCATACCTTCTGTTCTGGACTAGTCCTGAATCAGGCCACTCTGGCTCTTCAAGTGTGGAATAGGAATGATATAATACACTTATGGGCCATTTAACAATTATCAAGAAGAAGTTTACTTAGCTATAGCATAGAAAGGATATTCAACAAGGATGCAGCATTTAGCTTGGGTTTACCACTCCTCCCCTTGTATCCATACAGAAACAGCAGGGAATGGTGTGGTGACTTCAGTGATCATAATAAATCTGCTAAGTTTGAAGGGGCTTGAAGGGGACTCTGCATGGGTACTCCTCTTTTTGCCCTTAGGTGACCTAGAAGCTGAGTCAAAAGCCCCAGTTTGAGCCAATCAAATCTCAAGGACTTCAATACTTCTTAAAAGGAAAAAAACTAGCCTAACCTTCATGGGGTGGGATTTTAAGAAACCCTAGCCTAGTTTCCAAATTAGGGGACTTTGGTAGGAAATATTGCTCCTGCCAATCCTTTATGATGGCTGTGCCTTTGCCTCAAAGGCATTTTCCCCTCATCACCTCCTCTTAGAATCCCTAGCTTCCTTTAAGGCCTAATTAACTGAAGCACATCTTCTATATATAACTTTTCCTGAACCCTCTGCTGCTATTGCTTTCCCTCTAAAATTATACCATGCTTATTTTACATATAGCTATATACACAAATATATTGTTTTCCCCAACTAGATTTTAAGCTCCTTGAAGGCAGGTAGTCCTGTGCTTTGTGTTTGTATCCTCAGATTCTAGCACAGTGCTTTGCATATAGTTGATGCTTAATAAATGCTTGTTGCTTGATTGATTAGATCAGGGGTGGGGAACCTGTGGCCCTCTGCAGCCCTTTGACTGAATGCAAACTTCACAGAACAAATCCCCGTAATAAAAGGATTTGTGAAGTTTGGACTCAAATGGCCACACCCAAGGACCTAGAAGGCCACACGTGGCTTCATGGTCTCAGGTTCCCCACCCCTGGATTAAATTGTGCTTCTTTCAGAAATGATCAGTTGACTTTTACTCATCTGTTGAACTCTAATTTGTGCTATGTCAAATATGTATTATAGCAGTATTTCACCTTCTTTCTACTTGCCTTTTCACAAATTTCCCCCGTGCCTATGTAAGGAAGAGGTAGTGGGCCCTACCTGTGTAGAGAGGCCCACATGTGCCTAGGAGGCCTGTTCTTGTGTGGCTCAAAGGGAGACAAAATAGATATCTCTAGTGTCTTCTCCCTTCTCCAAGGAAGACTTTTATTCCTGTCAGGAGGGGAAACAGGCCAGAGGCCCCCCTACTTTCCTTAGAGGTAGGAAGATACTGGGCTAGAAATATATTTCTCAGCTCCCTTAGATATTGTTAATCTAAGGGGTACGATAGAGTTCCATCTAACTTGTTATTTCTTTGTCATTTGAGGGGAAAGAAGACCCCAAGCTCTATATCCAAGGCTTGACCCCTTTCCCACAATGAACAGACATAGCAAAGAAGCCCATTTGTCCAAAATGTAGCAAAATAGAAATTGGAGAAGGTATACATAGGAGAACATATACCAGACAATACAGGAGACTGCCAGCTCCTCTCATGTCTTCTCAGAGTCTTTTCCTTCTCACCTGAAGTGGGACTGGCTTCTTCCATCTTTTCTCTTGAAGCTGGAATCTAGGAGCGCTAGAAGACTTGGAAGAGTCCTGAAAGGGGAATGGCCCTTGAAGAGTCCCCAAAGGGGACTGGTGAAGGCTGGAGCTCTCTTGCTTCTCACCAGCTCTGCCCCACCCCTCATGCAGAGCAGGGCTCGTATCACCACTAATAAGGAGAGAGTCCCATACCAATGGTCTTTGGGACAGAACTTACACCTGGAATGCACTCTCCTTACCCACACATTTTAGAGTCCCTTGCTGTCTTCAAGGCTCATTGCATTTACCTATTCCTTTTAGGAAGCCTCTTTTGATCCCCTTTAATTGTTAGTATTCTTTTCCTCCTCAACTTATTATGTGCATATTTATTTGTTTACATGTTGAAACTTTCCAGTAGAATACGAGCTCTTTGAGATCGGGGAATGTTTCTTGTTTTTTATTTATTCTCTGTGCCTACTGTAGTGCGTTTCACATAGTAGTCACTTCATAAATGCTTGTAATTGGATTGGAATGGTTTGGATTTCACTCCTTTGTATCTTCTGTTCTAGAAGTGGATTGTAGGAGAAAGAACACATATACTTGTGGACCATTTATTGATGTATGTTATGGGTAAAAAACTTTACAGTTTTCTTTGTTACTTAATTAAGCTAGCATTATTTGGGCACATCATTCCTCTAGAGTACACAGAAATTGACTTTCCTAATTCTCATTAAAATGTTGAGGTGGGATTAATTGTGAAAATTTTCCTGTTCAACTTACATGAACCATTATTTGCTATTCTTATTGCTGATTTTTTTCTTTTGTCTAGACATGACCATTCCAGGCTTAAAGAGGATACTAAGGACGACCATGTGGTATATCTAGGTATGATTTTTAAATATGCTGTTTTACAGTTTCCCTTTTCTATACTATACAACATATCTTTAAGAAGAGATAAAAAAACTCAGAGTTGAATAAGAAGTAATTTAAGGATACGTAATTATTGTCTCTAAGCTAGTAAGAGTCCTTTATTCACTGACTCATCTGTACCTTATGGATTTTCATAGCTTGTGACTATTCTCCTGTAATCATTTGAACATCCATTTAAGGGAAAAATTGATTAGAACATTAAATATCATCACTGCTAGCTTCAAAATTAGTTCTGATGAACAGCAAATATGCACAAAATTACTTTCAAGCATAAAAAAAATGGCTTGAGCTAGAATGGTGGTTAATTTTTTTTGTTGTTAAGTCATGTCTGACTCTTTGTGACCCTATTTGGGATGTTATTGGCAATGATACTGGAGTGGCTTGCCATTTCCTTTTCCATTCCATTTTACAGATGAGAAAACTGAGGCAAACAGGATTAAGTGACTTTCCCAGGGTCACACAGCTAGTAAGTATCTGAGGCCAGATTTAACTCAGGAAGATGTGTCTGGCATTCTATTCACTGGGCAACCTAGATGTTCCCTTGGTTGTTAATTAGTTTGGAGCAAACCTGAAGGAAATACTAAATTTAGCCCACTGAGAGTATTGATAAAAATTAATTTCCCCAAATATAATAGAACTTATAGACCATAAAAATTCCTTATACATAAAATAGTAATCATTGATTCTATATTGTGACACAATTTTCAACTTATATAACTTCCAACCTTTCGCTTAGTCAAATACTAAATAATAATAGCTAGCATTTATATAGCACCTCCTATGTGCCAAGTACTATGCTAAACACTTTACAAATATTATCTTGTTTCATCCTTACAATAATCCTAGGAGATCGGTGCTATTATTATCCCCATTTTGCAGCTGAGGAAACTGATGAAAACAAAGTGATTTGCCCAAGATCATACAGGTCATACAGCTAGTAAGTGTCTGAGGCTGGATTTTAATTCATGTCTTCCTTACTCCAGGCCTAGCACTCTATCCACTGTGTCTCTAGATACTAGTAATAAATAACATAGTATTATCTGAGCTAGAAAACTGAAACTGGAGGGCAAAAAATTTTTTCAAAGGAGATTTTTAAAGGAATTAGGGTGCTAATATGGAGAAAGTACTTGTCTTGGGCATCAGAAGTATTAAAGAGGAAAATGGTGATCTTAGGGTAAGGCAAAGAATAAGGATTAGATAAATTGGCATTGGAAGAAATTTTAGTAATTATCTATTCCAACTTTCTACCTCACACACAAACCCCTTAACAACATCCCAATTGCTCTACCTCTAGTCTCTGATTAAACATTTTTAGTGACAAGACCTCCAGAGAAAGACCATTCCATTTTCATATAACTCTAATATTTTTCTTATATTGTTTGACATCTGCCTCCCTGCAACTTCAAGCCATTAATCCTAGATCTGGCCTCAGTAGATACAAATAATTAATCTTGTAAGAATAGAACAAGGGACAATGGCAGTACAGGCAGTGTGGTGTAATAGCTAGACTACTAGTCTATCTTGGAGTCAGGAAAACGAGGGTTTGAATCCCACTTCAAATACTAACTTTGTGATATGTATGTATGTGTGTGTGTGTGTGTGTGTGTGTGTGTCCAACCTAAAAGTCCTATGTGAACGTGAGCTACAGGAGCTTATTATTAATGGACAAAAAATGCAGAAAGCCCATCTAACTGGTGCCAGCTCTGGGAGAAATTAAAATGGAGGAGAGCAACTGTTAAATGGATCTTGAAGCCTTTGGAGAGATTGCAAAGTTGTTTAAAAATGCACTGTACACTTAGCCTCAAAATAATTGCATTAAATTACACAAACATATAATTATATCTAAACACTCAGAATATAGAGCAGCACTGAATAGAGCCATATGTTAGTTGATGCTGGCTACACCTTGGGCACTCAGGGCCTAATTAGTTGTTGCAGGGAGGTATGCAGGTGTCTGTCAACTCTTAAGTAAATGGTGAACAGTGAATTGAAGGTTAATAATAACACTAGGATATTTTAAATTGATGAAGCCTAAGGCAAATTGCAAAGAAATATTTACAGAGGAAGCTAAAGAATGAAGCATGCCTTGTGGACCATGTAAGATATTCAGTTTATATTAGTTTCTACAAGATACATATATTGTATTTCTCGCTCTTGATCATACAATATTAAAGTCAAAAATTACCTTATAAATCATCTAGTCTAACTTCATTTTACAGATGAAGAAACTGAGTCTCAGAGGTGAATGAATTGCTCAGGGTCATTGACTAGTAAATGACAGAACTGGGCTTCAAAACCAAGTTCTTCTGACCCCATGTGCAGGGCTACCAAATCCAGTATTATCTATCCTAGATGTGGATGAGGTTAGTATTTGAGGAATAAGTTTTGGACGGCTTTACAGACCCCAATCCAGGAGATAATTAATTCCTAATCTAAAATGATTTTGTCCCTTCAAATGTCTGTTCCTTTAAAATAATTTAACAGGCTGTTAGGGGTGGGGATGGGGAGGCAAGAAGAGAAGGGAAATCTGTACAAGGATGTTGAGGGACCACTAGGGAACACATCAAGGAAGAAGTGGAATTTGATTTGGGCCTTAAAAGATGGGCAGGAATTTATTAGGTGAATAGTGGAAGGGAAGGCATTCCAGACCTAGAGAACAACCTCTGATCACAGGTAAAGAGGTAGGAGAGCTCAGTGCATTTGCAGAGGGAGAGAATAATTCAATTTGATTGGAACACAGAGCATGCAGAGTAATATGAGGATGGTGACAAATTGTAGAGGGCTTTGAATACTAAGCAAAGGATTTGAAACTTTACTAGTTAAACAATAATAGGCACACTTTGAAGAATTTTTTTTTCAAAATGAGCAAATCTGTATGTAACGGAAATTATTCTGGAGGGTTATGAGGAATGGTTTGAAAAGGGTAGAGAGAGAATAGGTGGTAAGATTTCTTAGGAGGGAAGGGAATAAGCATTTCTTAAGCACCACTATGTGCCAGACACTGTGCTAAGCATTTTACAAATATTATCTCATTTGATCCTCACAATAATCTCCATGAAGTAGGCATTATTAATAATAGTCTCTATGTTGTGGTTGAGAAAACTGAGGCAGACTTGCCCAAGGTCACACAGCTAGTAAACATCTGAAACTATATTCGAATTCAGGTCTTCTTGATTCTGAGTCCAGTGCTCTATCCATTGCACCACTTGTTGGTCCAGCAGCAGCTGGGGATGTGGACAGGCTAGGAAAAAGGTCAGGTCTGTAAATAAAGACTGAGGAGTCTCCTGTATGGAGATGGAAGATGAAATCATGAAGGCTGAAGGAAATTGCCAAAGGAGAAAGTACAGACAGAGAGAAGAGGGTTGATGAAGAAACACTGGGAAACATTCACATTAAGGTCTTGGGAAGATGATGGGGAGCTATTGATGGATTCACATGAGAAGTGTCCTCAAAGATGAGGGAGAAGAGCATTCAGTAGCAGGGTTTATTCAATAATATTAAAATCTACAGAGAGGTCAAGGAGGATGGATGGGCCATTGGATTAAATGATTTAGAGGTTATTGGCGGACTTTGAGAGATCAGTTTCAACGGTGTTTTGTTTTTTTTTCTGGCTCTGCTTCCTCCCTCCCCCCAGTTTGGACTAAAAATGCTTTAAACCTTTTGAATGTGAATATAAATGAGTTTTAGTAAATATCAATGAGTTTTAGATTTCTGCAACCCAAACAAAAGAACTATTACTTCTCAGTTTGAATTCCTTTATGTGTAGCATGCTTTTATTCTGAACCTTTCCAAATTATTTACAATTATGTTAATTTAATAAACTTTTAATTATTATTAATTAGTAATTTAATAAGCACTTAATAAACACCAAAAAAGAACATTTGTACGTACAAAGCAGAAAAAAAGGTGACCGTACATGTAACTTGTACTGTACATAGTTTACCTCTTTTTTCAAATTATGTAACAAATTCAGCTTGTTACTTTCAAAGCTGTCCTATTTGAGTGAGTTTCCTTTCTGAATTTCCTTCTAGTCTGTTTTGTGCTCTTTCTTTTAAAATGCTTCAATGATTCTTTTTAATTTGTTTTATTTTTTGGGCAACATTATTGCAGACCTGCTTTACCCCCAAATATTACCCCCAATGGAAAAAAACAACAACCTCATAACAAATATAATGAAGAAAAACAAATCCACACACATTGGCCATGTCCAAAAATGCATATGTAGTCTTGCATCTTAAATCCATCACCTCTTTCTCATGGTAAGTAGCATAACTCATCATTGATCCTTTGGAATCATACTTGGTCAATGTATTGATCAAAGTTCTTAACCATTTCAAAGTTGTTTTTCTTTGCCATGTTGTTACTGTATTAGTTGTTCTCTTGATTCTGCTCACTTCCCTCGGCATCAGTCTTTATTGATTTCTCTGAACCCATTCTTTTTGTCATTTCTTACAACACAATAATATTTCATTATAGTTATTTATCATAATTTGTTCAGCCCATTGTAGTCAGTAAAGGATGTGTTTAATATTTTTCTTTTTTGCATTTTTAATAAAATTTTTATGTCTTACTATGTGATCAATTTCTGTAAAGGTGCCACTGAACCAAGAAAAAATTTACATATACATATACATAGACATATAGATGAAAGTCTATAAGCATTTATTAAGCACCTATTATGTGCTAGGCGTTGTGCTAAGTGCATTACAAGTATCTCATTTGATCCTTATAACAACTCTGTGAGGTAGGTGATGTTATGTGTGTGTATGTGTATATATACACATATTTGTATATATTTAACATATGCACATATGTGTATATATGTGTGTATACACATGTGCATACACACAAGTATGTGTATATATACACTTCTTTCTGTTCTCATTCAGTAATTGCTAGAGATTTATTATATTTAACATTTCTAAAATTTTATTCAGGACCTTAACTTCCTTCTTGTCTATCTTTTTGTTAGATTCATCTAGGCCTGGAAGGGGGTACACTGAGATCCAATATAATCCAATAAAAATTTATTAAACACCTGCTATGTGCCAGGCACTGTACTAAGCACTGGGGATACAATTAATAAAAAGAAAGATAGTCCCTGACCTGAAGGAGCTTACAATCTAATTGGGGGAGACAATACACAAAAGGGAGAAAGAGAGCAGGGAAGTGGGAAAGAGGAACACTAGGGAGTCTCTGATGAAAGGGTGTCTTGTTCCATGGAATTCAAGGCAGGCAAAGCAATAGATGCAGAGTAGCATGAATGAAAAGTTCTGTTTCTGTCCTCTATGAAGGAAAGCATTGGGAGGAGTTTGGTACTCCACTGTTCAGCCTTCTAATCATAGGGGAGAACTAATCCCTAAATTTTTACAATTTTGCTGCCTTTTTTGCTGTATAATTTAATCAACTTTTATTTTAAATACTTAAATGGGTATGTATACTAGCAATAATATCCTAACTCCCAGATCCCATGCAGATTGGGCCAATTTTTCTTTAAGCGGCAATGAGATCATCCTCAGGGCTCAATTGGTTTAGAGGACTAAGGGCTCAGGTAGGTAAAAACAGCCATGAAGATGTCACCCAAGAGTCTGAAGTTTGGTAGATGGCCCACCATGGCAGCTCAGAAAGAGGAGCCTCATTCACTTAAATCAACTCTTGGTGTCTTTAATATATATCCCCTTTGGAATATTCTTCCCCTGATATGGTTAAGTACATTTCTTTTTGTTAACCGTTCAATGACTTCTGACTGTCTTATTTTGTTGCACAGTTACACCTAAAATATCAGGGAACCAGTCTGAGACAGGGCTAGCACAGAACACTATGTCATTTGGCATATCTATATCTATATTTATATGTATATATATACATATATGTACATATATGTATATATACAATTTTTCTTTCCTTTTAATCCTTCCTTCATGACTCATCCTCTAAAATTGGAGTTTATTTTGCTTATGACTAATGCCTTACTGAATCTATCTTCACTCTTAATTCCTCTATTTCCCTCTCCTTGTTCCCATCTATTTCCTATTGATTTCATGTATCTATATACCAAACTCTCTGTGTATGTGTTCAATTCTTCCTTGTCCAATTAAAAAAAAAGTGTTTCATGTGATGTTCAGTCTCCCCACCTATTACTCTATATTTCTGTAGTCTTCTTTCCATGCACTTTGATTAAATTCCACTCCCTTCTTTTCCCTTTCTTCCTTAGTATTTTCCTTTTCCCTTCCTTTTCTTTCTTCTCTTAAGATAATCAAAATACAACAAAACCACTCCCAGGTCTTATGTTTTATTTAACTCCCTCTATGACCCATGAAGACATGAGGGAATACCTGTTTCTTCTTCCCCCTCTCCCCTTTGAATGTATCTTTATATTGTCCCTTCTACCTGCTCAAATATATTTATCTTTCTAGGTTTCTCTTGACTTGGATGTTTACATTTCAAAGTATCTACTCAGCTATCTCAGGAATGCTAAGAAGTCCTATAGTTCATGAAGGTCCATTTTTTTTCCAGCAAAGACTAGATAGATAGATAGATAGATAGATAGATAGATAGATAGATAGATAG
>NW_020954704.1:3502726-3547581 GCF_900497805.2 Vombatus ursinus
TAGATAGATAGATAGATAGATAGATAGATAGATAGATAGATAGATAGATGGTAGAAAGAGAAAACATTTATTAAGGGCTTACTCTGGGCTAGACACTGTGCTAAGTGCTGGAAATAGAAATACAAGCAAAAAGAAAGTCTCTGCCCCATGAGCTTAAATTTTAATGGACACAAAAACAAAACACATAAAATGGAGCTGAGAAGTGGTTGTTGGAAAGAAACAAGCATTTATTAAGTAACTACTATGTGTTTTAAAATATCTTATTTGATCTTCATAACAATCCATTTTATAGTTGAGGAAATTGAGGTAGAAAAAGGTTAAATGACTTGTGCTGGAAAAATATTCTTATTTCTCCCTGATTTCTTGATCATCTCTGGGTCTAGAACACTCTCTCTCTCTCTCTCTCTCTCTCTCTCTCTATCTCTCTCTGTCTCGCTCTACCTTTGCTGGACTATTTGTGAGATATGGGCTGCTATAGATCCACTCATTTGACCATTCGGGCCAGAAGTCAACAATTTAATTTTAAAGTTTTTCCATTCAAAGAATTTTCTATAGAAAACTCTTGAAGTAAATAGAAAATTCATTTCTTGACAATTCTCAAAGCTCTCTGAGGAAAAGAGAGATTGGCTTAAAGCACCAGGGAGTTTTCCTTTTTACACATAAATATTTATGTGTGTAAAAGGGTGTGTGGTTAATTATAACCAACCAGGGAGAGAGTGACAGATGCTCTGATCCTCTGTCCCCATGGAGAAACAGACCTTGCCTGTTGGAGTATAGTGGCACATCTTGTGGTCTGTGTATTGAATTGCTGATTTAAATATTGCAGCAGCTGGAGTGAAAGAATATCAGCAAATACTAGAGAAGAAAAGAAACAAGTGTGGTGAATGCTAAGTAAGAACAAAAAGTCAATTGCTATATTGCTATGTTGGGCAAAAGAGTTGGGCAAGTGTGTGTGGTCCTTCCATTTTTATGCCTCCCCATGGAGGAAGAAGATGAGTTGTTAAGATGGGGATGGGGGTGGGGATGGAACCTAGAACACTGAGATAGATGAATCACCATGAGAAACAATATTATATTCTCTTAGACCTGAACAGATTAACAAGGCACAATCCTGCCAAGATGAAAATACTCAGATGATTCTATCTCTGTGAGATAGAAAGTATTAAATCAAGCCTGTACACTCCCTAGTTTATTCATTTATTCATTCATTCATTCATTCAACATTCATTAAGCCTATACTATGTGCAATGCACTGGCTTTGGTTCTGGGGAAAATACAAAAATGAATAAGTCATAGCTTCTGTTCTCAGTGTTTGGGGTGAGCTGAGTGAAGTAGTGTACCTATTCTTTTCTGACATATTTAATTCTATTCCTTCCACTTCTGAGCAGCTGCAAATCACTCCAATGTGTATCTTACTCTTCTAGTTTCTTTTCTTTTTCTTCTTCCAAAGCCAGCTGGGAAATTGGAATCTGAGTTTCAGGCCGAGAGGTGGAAAAAACAGTCAAGAGCATAGGATAGGAGTTTACAGTGTGGGGTCATGATCACCTGCGAGCAAAATATATCAGGTATCAACCAAACTACTTTTACTTCTATGTAAGGATCATCAAGGCAGCTGGTTATCAACCACTCATTGGCTCCTCTTCCCTGCTTGCCTTGTGTGGGCTACGTCTGGATGCTGACATCTGTGTCTGTAGATATGTCTGTGTCCACCAATCAAATCCCTCTGCTCCAGAACTTTCCTTCTTGGTTAAATCCCCTTCCATCCCTTCTAGCTGCATTGCATTAAATTGCCTTTACTAAGGCCATTTTAAAATAAAGTGTTTAAGGCAGTATAAGAAAGCATCAAGAATGTTAATGAAATGAATTTCCAACCTCCAACCTTCTAAGCAAAAAAGAAGATGAAATCCCAGAGATCCAGTTTTTGATGAATCCAAACCAGGAAATTAGCTGAGGCAATGCACTTGTATTAGGTAAGGTTATTCAGATTGTGCTGATGAATGTAGGAACCACAGTACTAATACTTAGTACTAGGACAAATTCTGTTGGATTTCTCGAAGGGAGATAGCATTACTTGGTTATTATAGTCCTTACAAAAGCTAACGACAAAGTGGTTTAAGTAGACTGGCTGATGCCCAACTGCCATTTCATCCCTACCCTGTTCTTAGCATGCTTTCTTTCAAATCTCTTGCCCCTGTGTCTCTTATCACTTATAATAGTGTGCTTCAAAGTTTGGTATATTTGTTATCTCTGAATACTAACATACCTGCTATATATGGAAACCTTCCCACATTCTACCCCCCTCTACTTCCAAGTCCTTTTCTTATAGCTATGGAAGAACAAGGATGAAATAATGAAGATGACTTAATAAGGAATTGAAATAATGAAAGATATGTTGGGGGGCAGCTAGGTGGTGTAGTAGATAGAGCTACGGCCTTGGAGTCAGGAGGACCTGAGTTCAAATCCAGCCTCAAACACTTGACACTTACTAGCTGTGTGACCCTGGGCAAGTCACTTAACCCCCATTGCCTTACCAAAAAGAAAAAAAAAAAAAAGATATGTTGAAGAAAAATTAATATAATGATGAAACAACATGAGAGAATGGAAAATGGGAATCGGGGGCCAAGGTTCTAGTCTTAGCTCTGTTACTAATTAGCTGTGCGTCACTGTGATCAAATAATTTCCCATCTCTTGGCTACAGTACCCTAACTGTAAAATGAAAGGGTTGGATTAGATTATATTTAAGGTTGCTTATAGTTTTAATAACCCTATTACCATACTCTCTGATAATGCAATGAGGCTATAAGAGAGTCCTCCAGCTTTACTTGTTGGACACCCCTCAGTCTGCCACATGGCTCATTATTACATTTATTCTCATAATTACAGGCTAAAATGTAATTCAGGAGCATGTTTGAATTTCTTCTGTAAGTGGAATGGTGTTTTTTTTTTTTAAGTAGGATTTCTTTTTTTTTCTTTTTTTTTAAATTTAATTTTTTTTAGGCAATTGGGGTTAAGTGACTTGCCCAGGGTCACACAGATAGTAAGTGTCAAGTGTTTGGTTTGAGGGCGGATTTGAACTCAGGTCCTCCTGACTTCAGGGCGGGTGTTCTATCCACTGTGCCACCTAGCTGCCCCCAGAATGGTATTTTTTGACAGTTGATGGGTTCCCCATCTTTGAACGTCATCAAACAGAGACTGGAGGGCCATTTGTCAGGTGTATTATAATTCCTTTTGTGTATCAATTGTATTATTTGGCCATTATTATTATTGTTTGACCACTCTCAAATTCTGTAACTCTATGAGTTCCTCACTAATTAATAAAATTGCAACCTCTTTATTATTTATTCTTCATCTAGGTTGGGGTCGTACAACAGTTTATTAAGTCTCATTCAAGAAAGTGGATAAACTTATTACCCTAGTAGCAAATGCTCATATCTCAATATATCAAAACTTTTAATCTCTAAGTATTAACTCATTTTTAAAGTTACCAAGTATATAATTTATTATTAATGTTATCAGCAATATCATAAAGAAACAAATAACTATTTACAATATTTTAGCTCTGAGAAAGATTAAAGCCAGTGTTGCCTCTAACCATCACTGTAAGTGCGAATGACTTCTCCTTACTTCTGGAAATATAATTCCACCATTAAGTTCATTCAAGATACCAAGCAAAGTCTATTCTCCAGAATTCCTTTTCAGTCTCTTTGCAAGATAAAGGTGAAAACAGTTCCATTAAGAAAGGTTTCTTCATCTTTGTTCTTTCTATCTTCTCCAATTTCCCTCAAACCATTTCCATAAACCCTCTCTTTTCAGATTCTCCAGAGCCATGATGATGATTTCTTAGAATGTCAGTTAAAACAATTACTTTTCAATCTTCTTTATCTCTTAAGTAAGAGTTTCTATAGCCTCTATAGGGGAGTCATTGGAAACATGATACAATAATTACATAATTTAAAGAAAATTCCTCCTCAAACATTCTAGGTCTATTGTTTCTTCTCTAAAATGTGTAAAACTTTCAGATTATGGAAAACCTGAGATAAGGCACAAGTGACCTTCTTATGACAACTTTTAAAATCTAAAATGCAAAAGGAATTTCTGAGATTATAAGAAAAAGGCACCTCAGAATCATTAAGAAAATTGTAGTGTCTGAGAATGGTCTCATACACCTGTAGTTCACTATTGCCAGGGAGGCTGAGGGTGGTGAATTTCTTGGGATTGTTTGTTCTGAGGTGCAGCAGAGCTAAAGCCAATCAAATGTCTTCACGAAGTATAGCACCTATGTGGTGAGCACCAGGAATGAGGGAACACTAGACTACCTAAGGAGGAACAAACCAGTTCAGGTCAGAAAAACAGAGCAGGTTAAGGCTTCTATTTTGATCAGTGTTGTGACTAGGTCTGTGTCTTCCACTCTGGGTTGTATAGGAGACTCAGTCTAAAAAAAGTAAATAAATAAAAGAGAGAAGGAGAGAAAGAATGAAAGAAAGAGATGAAAGAAGGAAGAAATAAAGAAAGAGAAAGAAATTGCAGTGATGGATACCAGACTTTGGACTCTATAAGGCTTAGTCTGCCCAATGCATTAACCCCTTGTGTATCTGAGTAATGACAGATGTTTACATTGATGCCAGCAAGTGGTGTGACTGTTCCTACTGAAACAGCAGGGAAGAATGACTTGTATTCCACACTGCTTCATGCATTATCAACCAGATGGTTAGCTGTACCAAAGCCAGTAACTCTGATGTCAAAGGCAAAAGAACACAGCTGGATTTTCAGGTTTAAGTGGGGGGAGTGAGAGAGGAAGTGTGTGATGCTACAAGTTTGGGGATAAATTGCCTTTGGACTGTTAAATTGAGCCAGCTAGAGCTGATGGAGAAGCATTAACTCCTACAGCAACATTTCCCCACAATTGCTTTTCTGACTATGGCTGGTTTTTACTCTGTGAATTGCACCTGCCAGAATGGATAGTGCTGCCAATCAGTTGGTTATTTTTTACCAGGGACTGGAGCATATTTTAAACATGATATATCAAAACCCCCACTAATTTCTGGCTACTACTATGTATCTCCCATCATTCCTGTGATTTCCAGAGAAGAGTCAATAACTAGTATTTGTAGGGGCAGGGAATAGCGTAAGAAGAATAATAGCAAGAAACTTATTGCCAATGAGCCTATAAGTTTAGGTGGGTGTTAGATAATTGAAATTCAGTGAATACCTGTGAGTCATGCAGGCATTATCTATGAGAAGGACTGAATTAGGATTTGGTAGACCCAAGTTCTTGTCCTGGATTTGTCATTAACTTGCTATGATACCTTGAGTAAGGCATTCCAGCTCTCTGGCTCTTGATTTCCTTATCTAAAAATGGGGCAGAGTATGGAACAGATGTGATGATTCCTATGGTTCCTTCCAGCTCTAAAATTCTATAATTTTGAAATGAGGACCAGAGCCTGATTAAACAATGACTTGCAGACAAGAATCAGCTATGTTTAGGGAGATTCATACCTATGTAAAGTACAGAAGTTTCTTCTCTCCACAAGAACATCAGCCTTATATTGACACCAAGATAAGAAAGAAAGGTGGTTGATTAGGCAATGAATATACCTCCCAGGGGAATAGACACAAGATGGTGCTCCATTTAATAACTCAATCAATTAACAAATATTTACTAAGTATTTATTATGTTCCAGGCACTGTGCTATGTACTGGGGATAGAAAGATGAGAATTAGATTGTTTCTGCCCTCAAAGAGCTTGTATTCTATCAGGGAAGACAACGTGTACACATAAATGTGTTTTCAAAATATATGCTTCTCTTTGGGGAAGAGGTACTGGTAGCAGGGGTATCAGGAAAGATCTTATGCAGGAGATAGCATTTAAAGTGAACTTTGAAGGAAAGTAGGGATTCTAAGATAGAGAGGTGAGAAAGGAGTGCGCTCAGTGTCTAGTAGCTTGAAAAATGTGTGAGACATTTTATACAGAGGTAATTAGATGGGAGATAGGATCTCATATATGAGGAACAGCAAGAAATTTAGCTAAACTATAGAGTACATGAAAGAAGTAATGTATAATAAACTCCAGATTCTAGCTGATCCAGATCCTGGATTCCTTTTAACCCCTGTTGCTTATGAATGGAAATGAACTACCTATCTGGACCTCTGTGCAACCAGCAATAAACTGGTTTGGTCTCCTCTCAGCTCCCAGGCTCTTAGTGTCTTAGGGATCAGTTTGTATTCTATCTCATATGTGTAGTGCAATGTGGAAAGTATAAAAATTATAAACAACAATTCATGTTTGAAATGGCTCAGTCCTCACTCCTATTATAGGTCTTAATTCCTTCCCAACATCCCAACCCAAAGGATTACATACCAAAATTATAGATCAGAGCACATTTACTGAATGGAATTGAAAGTAAAAGACACAATATTAAAACTTCTGAGTAACTGGTACCTCACTACTTTTCGTGAGGTCTGAAAAATACATAACATATATAATAATGTAAATAATATGTGTATATATACATAGACTATAGCAATGTGTGCAAAAATGAACTTATAATAGCCAAATTATATTTGTGCTAGGGATTCAAGAATAGTTAAAAATTAGGTAAATTATTATTGTAATTATTTTAATAAACAACAAAATTAAAACACCATGAGTATATTTATGTATACATATACATATATATACCTCAGCAACATTTATGTTAAAACTTAGAAAGCATAGGCATAGTATTTAATATGGTCATATATATGTATATATATGTGAAAAACAAAAAATATTCATTATTTATAATAAACACTAGAAATTTTCTCAGTATAAATGGTGGTAAAGCAGGGATTTGTCATAATTCTCAGAATACTAATTATAGCAATAAGAAAAAGGAACAAAATTCAAGGTATAAATACTAGCAAAAGGAAGAAAAAATTCATATTTACAGATAACATGGTAATGTACTTTAAAAACCTCAGTGAATTATCAAGAAACTAGCTAAATAATAGCTTCAATAAAGTAGCAGAATACAAAATAAATTTAAAAAACTTTTAGCATCTTCTGCAGTACTAACAAAAATAAACAAGGGAGAATAATAAAAGGTCCATTCAAAATAACTACGAAATGCATGAAATACATGAAAGTTTATCGACCAAGCAACATGCAAGATTTATATAAATGAACTATAAAATATTCTTTATAGAAAGAATGGAAAACAAGTAATTAGAAAAAGATTTACTGCTCACAATTGTGCCATATTATGTCAGTTGTGAGATAATAAAAATATTATCTACTACAATATTATCTAAATTTAAGTTAATTTAAAGATTTATAAAAAAAGTATTTGATAGAACTAGATAAAACAATATCAAAATGCATTTGAAGGAATAAAAAAGTTAACGTTTCAAAGAAGATGTTGAGGCAAAGTAAAAATGAATGTGTTACTGAATTACCAAGCCTCAAACTATAATATAAAACTATAGTCATAAAAAAATTATTTCCTTCTGGAACCAAGATGGTGGAGTAGAGGCAACAACTCAGCCAAACTCTCCTGACATTCCCTTCAAACAACTTTAAAATACCTCAAATTGAATTCTGGAATGGCAGAGTCAATAAACGGTTTGGGTGAGATGTTTTTCCAGCATTGGACAATTCGGGAGCTTGACAAGAGAGGTCCATGATACTGGGGGGAAGGCCAGCTTGCCAGTGCCAGCAGTGGGCCTTGGAGGTGGCTACAGTTTCTGGAGCTCTCAGCCCAGAAATGGTAAGGGGATCAAGCAACTGGCAAGAAAGAGATTATAGGGGCTCCTTTGCTGACATTAGGTGCAGGCCCCTGTTGCATTGACATCATTCCAGGTTGCAGTTCCAAGGCAGAAAAGAGCACTAGCATTTATGACTGCAGGAAAGCAAGGATGCAGGGGCATCATGTCTTTCCCTTCTTTGTTCAAAAACTGATCATAAACATCAAGTGAGTCATAAAACAAGGAAATATATGTTTACTAAATGATTATTGACATGGCAGAAATTCATCATAGAGTCCAGACTAAAGAGAAATTCCCTGTGGATGGTGAGGTCCTCCAGATTAGTGGTGTCAAACTCAAATAGAAATGGGTTACTCCTAAAGATCCCTGTAGGCCACATATTTACTTAGAGTATCACATATTAACATTATCTATGTTCTACTGTATTTTTATTTATTTTGTTAAATATTTCCAAATTACATTTTAATTGAGATGGGCTGTGCTTAGGAGTGTTATGGGCTGCAATGTGGCCCATGGACCTCATGTTTGATATCTCTACTCCTGATAATGCAATTTTTGTGTAATGTAATGCTGGTTACATTAAAGTCCTAAGGCCCCAAATCTCCTAAAACAGATTCAAAATAATTCAGAAGAATTTGGCCTGAGCACTCACATAAGAAAAATAAGGTAGCTGAAAAATGATTGTTGCCTAGATTTCATTTAGATGTCCAATCCAGCTTGTCCATTGGCATAAAAATCTGGGAAAGATGCTACAGATGAGCAATGAATTAGGCTTAGAGCTAAATTAGAGCAGCAAAGTAGGCTAACTTGCCTCTAGGGAAATTGCAAGAGACAAAGGCCCGCCTTTTGAAAACCAATATTCCATCCTTTTTATTACGTGACTCTAAGATGTGCAATACGGCAGTCACTAAAGAATTGAAAATGAATATCACACAGAGGTCAGTGGAGAGACTCATGGTAGGTATGAACAGGCTGAAGCATAAAAAAAATATGGAACTTCAAAAAAAAAAACAAGAGTAAAGGCTACATTATTGAAAAAGAAGATAGGCTGGTCCTGTGGTGAGGGTAAGAGATAACTGGTAGATAGTGAGAATACTTCACTGATATTCTGGCAAGTTCAAGAGAAAGATAGGAAGGCCTCCAATATGTAAGGTAGAACCCCTGAACTTAAGGGAGAATGTGAACATGAGTGGCGGAGAATGGGCAAGAATAGACAGGTTGTGAACCAAGGTTAAGATGATGATGTGAAAGGTTGGAGATGAGCCAAGCTTCCCTGACAAACACTTTCACAAAGATCTAAAATGGTATCAGATGAAGCAGTGATTTGTTAAACCAAAGGTAATCACCAGTAAACATCGTAATATATTCCAGGATTACACACGATGATAACTAGAAGCCAGCAGCCCCTCTGAGTAAGGACATGCCAGGGGGATCTACTCTTGTAAATGGGGCACCAAGGTAGCAGAATCCTGACTCTTAGAACCTCAGTATAGGATAAAGCCAACTTCTGGGAGAGGATTGCTCACTGAAAAATAGAGAAATGGGTCCTGAGCAGTCCTTACTGGTGGGACCCCCAAGGAGGCCTATGACCAAAATAATCTCTGATATTCAGTTGATGCTTGTTAGGGTCTCATTAGGAGATAAATATAACTCCCAGTTAATGAGTACACAGGGAAAAAGAAGAGGGGCAACACCTGTATTGAGCCATCAAGAGACAAAGTTAGGAAGCCAGGAAATATGAGTAAAAAGATTATTGATACAACGAGCAACTGGAGTGTGTTAAATAGGGATGAGGGTTGGTTAACATTGTCAGACCTGTGCTTTGTAAAGATGAGTGATAGGGAGAGTCTTGAAACAGTGACATCATATGGAAGATAATTGCAATAATCTTAAGCATGAGGGAATGAGGGTTTGTGTCAGGATGGTGTTAGTATCAGAAGAGAGAAGGGATTATATATGAGAATTATTGAGAAGATAGAATTGATAGGAGTTGGGAACAGATTGGATGTGGGGGACAAGAGAGAATAAGGAGTTGTGGATAACACCTAAGTTTAGAGCCTGGGTGACTGGGAGGATGTAGTTCCTTCAATAGCAGCGGGAAAATTAGGAAGAAGGGAAGGTTGGGGATGGGAGGAGATGAGTCAGGTTTTGGACTTGCTGAGTTTATGATGTCTACAGGACATCCAGTTTGAGATGTCTAATAGGTACCTGAAGGTGGGACGGTGGAGGTGGGGAGACTAGGGCAAGACAAATAGATCTGAGAACCCTCTGCATAGAGATGATAATTGAATTAATGGGAGCTGATGAGATCATCAAGTGAATAGTATAGAGAGAGAATAGAAGAGGGTCCAGGACAGAGCCTTGGGGGACACCCATAGTTAATAGCTTGACCTGGATGAAGGTTCAGGACAGGAGACTGAGGAGAAGTTAGACAGGTAGGAGGAGAACCAGGAAAGATCAATATTATATAGAGAGAAAGACTAGAGAAAAGAAAGTATCAAGGAGAAAAGAGTGATCAACTGTTAAAAGTCTACATAGAGGTCAAGAAATTTGGACTCCTTAGAATAACATTTTTTAAAAATTGAAAGAAATGTTAAATTTCAGTTAGAGGTAAGTGAAAATAAATATGCACCTTTTCCCAATCCAAGTCCACAGACCCTCTGAGATCTATTCCAAGACCCGTTGTAGGGAAATCTATGGATCTCAAGTTAAGAACCCCTGACTTAAAATGTTTCTTCATTGTATTTACTGTTTTCTTCTGTTTGCTCATGTCTCTAACATCATTTTCTGGAATGGAACTTTGTGCTAAGGCCAGATTCTATTTCCATATTCTTGGAAAAGGGGTGGAGTACTGCTTGGTTATGTTACCTCAGAAGTATGGATGCCATTGTCTCTATGGTTGTGGACTGCCAAATCTTGGTCCCTAGCCACTCATCTTCATAAGACCCAAAAGGAACCTGAGAAGTGTAATTAGATTGATCCTAATATTAATAATAATAATGATGATAATAGAGTCCCTCACTAAGGGAAGTCTGCTCTGAAGCAGGACAGTATTTTCCACTCTAACCACCTCATTTTGCAGGTGAGGAAACTGAGACCCAAGGAAGTCAAGTGACTTGCTTAAGGTCATACAGATAGGAAGTGCCAGAAGGAGAATTTGAACTCAGGTCCTCTGACTTCAGAGCCTTCTAAAGTACCAAGAAAGAGTTTGCATTTGATCTTAGAGGCAAAAGGGAGGCGCTGGAATTTATTAATTAGGGCAATGATATAGTCAGACTTGTGCTTTGGGAAAATTACTTTGACACCAGAACTATACACAGAGCCTTTGCAACATGGTAGAAGCCATCACAATTTGTGCTTTACTGGTATTTCCTTAGAGCACCCAGGGTTTCCTCTATTCCACAATGAGACATTAGAATAGAACTCTGTGAAGGAAAGTAGGTCAAAGGGGAAATAGAATTTGATTTATACACAGTTTTCCAGATACATCTATCCTATAAAGGACAGTATGAGGCCAATTTAAGCTGAAAAGGTATTCTTGCCGAAGTATTTATGAGAGGTACTATTGTGTTAAGTGTAAAAGATAAAGAGAAACTGCTAAAGTACACTTTAAAAGTGACAGAGATAATATTTTTACGTTTAACAGGATTCTTCATCCTTGAGGATTTTCTCTTCATTCTATGTTTTACCATCTGCAATCATTTACCTAGTACTGCAGAGGCAAACTGATTAGAAATCCCTAAAGCTATTTGGGAACACAGACAGATACTAAGGATTTTTTTTCAGCCAAAGACAAAGTTTATTAGAACATCCATTATATTTGGTAGACTCTTAAGGAATCTGAACATTAGTAAACTATTGGCTAGATTTTAAGTATCTAAGCATCTTAATGGAGACAAGATGGACCTTGTATACAGAAAGACTATGGGAGGGATCTAGGAGTGGTCAAGTAGTCTATGAGGTAATAGAACTCCAGGGACCTGGATCCAGTGGCTGAGGGAGAATAGAGCCTAGATAGGATTAAGGATGAGAAGTGACCTGGGGCCATAGGGAGGTAAGACAATGGAGGGCTAGGCTAGGTTAAGGGTAACAGAATTGAGAACATTGTGAGTGTAGCCACAATGAAAGGCCAGTTGATGGGATTAAGCCTCAGGCAACCGCAAGAGATTTGGCCTTGTGGGAAAGTCCAAGGTTTTTCCTTTTTGGGGTCTAGATCCCATCCTCATCATCCCCCCCTCAAACAAATGGGACCCAAATTCTTTTGGTGAAAGGGGCGAAGGTCTTGGCTTCTGAAACTGCTTCCTGCTGGCAAGGGGCGTAGAGCTGTCCCTGCCTTGAGGGGGTCCCAAAGAGGAGGTTGACTGGAACAGAGCACAGGCTGCATCCAGGGAACAATGGTGGGGGGGGAGGATTGGTTGGTACCTGCTGTTTGCTACCAACTGTAGGTGAATGGCCTGTAGTCTGGAAGACACAAATCTGATAGAAAAGACTGCAGGGCCCAGATATAAAGGAGGGACTAGATTTAGGGCCCAACTTTGAGAGGATAAAACATCCTTAGCTCTTTTTGGATTCAGATAATTCAGTTTTCCAACCATGCAGTATCAAATCCACCTCATGGCCAGACTCAGGTGGGTAACATTCCCTTTCAAAGGAAGGTAATGGAGAAACTGACCCAGGAGGATCCCATCTTAGACTGAGGCTAAAATTGTCCTCTCAGCTTTTCCCAATGCTGACTTCCCATCACTACCACACTTTCTGAGTAGCTTGTGGCATGTTTCAGATGGTGGATTATTGATTTATCGATGGGTTATTAAGATCCATTAGACAACTCAAAATAAAATCCCATGAGCTTTTACCTCACACAGCAAGTTTCACTAATTACAGTTTCGGAAAATCTTTTCCAGGATTTATATCTCAAACTTAAATTAATCCTGGTATAAAAAGCCAATTGTTAGAGATTATTTCTGTATACTTGCAAATTCTCAGCAAGACAAAACCCAAACATGCTTTTTGGCAAGTTTACACATTAAAACAATAACCAACAATAGCCAAATTATTTTAGCGGTAACCAAATTATGAAAAGTTGCTTGACATAACTGATACAAAAAGTTCACCAATTTGAAACTTGAAACAAACCCATTACCAATCAGGTGACTTCAATTTTGTTAAATGCATTTCCAGATTATTTTACACAGAGAATCAACATCTCATTAACAGTTAAAACTAGAACTTCAAAAAGAGCATGCTTACCCAAGTTCAGAGATTCTTTATCTTGAGCAGGATGTGCTGAACCTGGGTGATGCTTCCAGGAAAGGTTGTCCCAGGGCCCAAGGCCATTGCCAGTGGGGCCCATGCTGTAGCTGCTGCCCCTCCCCCCTCCTTCCTTTCCCAGGTAGGGGAGGGTGAAATCAAAGGTGAAGGGTAAAGGGTGAAACTGTCTTCTCCTATGAGAGGGGTTAACAGATACCCTCTTGACTCAAGGGAAGAGAGTGGGAGAAAGGAGTGACCAGGGTTGTAAGGAGGAGTTTCAAACTCCTTAATGATCAATCACAAAACCTCCAGAATCTGCCAAGATATTTTTTAGCTGTTCTAACTTTTCGCTGTAAGCTCCATGAAGGAGGATTCAGAGGTGTAGAGGGAAGGGAGTAAATAAGTCTCAGGGAACCAAAAAGCAATTGCAGTTTTCCCCAATTCTCTAGCACCGAGAGAATTGACAGAAATGGGCATACACTTCCAGATAGGGCATCCATCCTTGTCCTCTATGCTGTGGAAGGTGTACCCAGGTCCATGGTCTCAAACTGACCCAGTGGACCGAGAGCCTGAGAGTATCAGGCTGAGTGTGAGACAGCCTTGTAACTGTCTGCCTGAAAAGCATCTCCAAGCCTTGGTGCTTAGAGAGTGACCCTAACCGCAGAGCAAGAAAGGAGAGGTGGAGGAGGCTTACATACCTTCCAATCTTGACTGGAGAAGAACTTGGGGTTAAACAGTTTCCCTGTATGGGCCACCAAAATGTTGAGGTTTAGGGGTTTAGGGGTGCTGGAATCCCAAAATCGCAACATGTGGGTCCTGCCTGAAAGAATTTGACCCAAGCCTTCTTTTAGCTAAAGATAATGTGTATTAGAACATCTGTTATATTGGGCAGACTCTTAAGGAGTCTGAACATTAGTAAGCTATTGGCTAGATTTTAAGAATTTAAGCCAAGGATTTTTTTTAGAAGAATTTGCATAGAAAAATCAGTAACTAGTTTACTTTTTGGTGAACAAAAACTTTATTTTCTTGAGGTGTAATCTCTCAGATATGATAAGAATAAAAAGAAGATAAAAACTTACAGAGGGATTAAAAAAACTTGCTATCTAAATTATACGGGTTTACTAAAGTGTGAAATACACATGATTAAACAGGGCCAATCATTGAGACAACATTTCTGATAGATCCTTTGAATATTCAATTTTAGATTTTTTTTTCTAGTTTTAACTCATCTTTAGCTTGGGCATTGTTACTTTCTGATATCAGCTTTTTCAGATCTAGGAGTAGATTAGGAAATGATATCAAGGAGCTTTGAGATGAAGAGAATGGGAGAAGAGGGAGTTCACCTTGAGTGGCTTCAATTTTTTCAGTAAAGAGGCATAGTCTTCACTGAGAGAGAGGAGGGAAAAGTTGCTGGGGGGAATGGCTGAGGAGGGACTTAATTCTTTTTCCTTCAAGATTCAGAGTGCTCGCTTGACTTAGTATCTTCATTTCATAATATGCTTTTGATGATGGATTATTAGGCTAGCTTGTTCTTTGAAAATGGTGGTACTACTGTCAATAAAGTTATTAGATCATACATCTCAAAAGGACTTTTAGGAAAGAAAATTAGGAAAGGCATAAGAAGAGAAAACTCCCCAATGATATTTTCCAGTCTTTCTAGGCAACTTCCAGTAATTTTGGAAATATGATTAGAGTTTCTGATTTTAGAGGTAGTTCTAATTGTTGCCAGCTGATAGCTGGGACAGCAGTTCTCTGGTTCTCACCAGAAGGAAAGAAATTTATTCTTTAACCCTATCTCTACCTTTCCTCCACTTTAGAGAGGTTGCTGAAATCTTTAGTGCTTCACTGCCCCTCATGAGAGGGTGGGTGGGCAGTTTGGGCAGGTGGACAGTCACTATAATTCTGTAAATTAGATGGAGAGGTAGAAACAATAAGAAGTTAACGATCTTCAGTGGAGAAAAGGAAGGAGAGAAACTTCACTTGTAGCATTGTACCACATATATTAGAGTAGGCATCTTTAATAGCTCTGGGCTGGCCATGATGGTCCGGTAACTCAGATTCAGGGTACAAATGAAATTAAATTTTTGTAAGCTGTCTAACAGTCACCAAAAGGACATTTACTTAGCAATAGAAGTAAAACACTATTTAGATATTGTTGATTCAAGTGAATACAGCTTTCTAGTCAGGAACTGGAGGGAGGAGCAGGGCAAATATTTGTGATCTGGCTTTTTGTACTTAGGGTGTCAGAAAATTATACCAAGGTCCCAAGCATTTAGCCACTTATGACAATTGGGTCTTAATTTCAGTACTTTTTTATAAGTACTATACTAGGTCAGTCCTGATGGTGGTGAGGATGATGTTGATGGTGAGGATGATGGTGATGATTTTTTCCTTTTGGTTGGGACCTGTGATTTTATCAGTGTAAGAACTCCTACAACTAAAGAAGCCTGGCAACTCTACTATAACTTATATCCTTAGACAGTTACTGTAATTACTGAGAAGCTAAATGACTTATCGCTTATCACACCAGCTAATATTTATCAAAGGCAAAACTAGACCCCACACCTTTCTAATTCCAAGGCCCCAGGCTGCCTCTCAGTAATAATGATAATATTAATAGTAATAATAATTGGATATTTATCTCTCATTTTATAATTTTCAAAGCAGTTTATACATGAGATCATGTTAGTTGCTCTCATGAGTAGTACATTTGTGTCCAGATTTCAATTATGGAAGAAAAGAAGCAACAAAATAAACAACTCGTTAAGTTAAAGCTGGTTTTAATCCTCTTTTTAGGGGGTTGCTTTTTGCTAATAAAGCAACTGGCATGAGGTTTTGGCAGATTTGTGACAGAAACCACATTATGTTTGATGAGATTCATGCCTCTATTTGAACTATGTCCAAAAAGGGGCAGATGGAAGGTTTTTACAAAAAATCCCAGTTAGCATGAGTCTGGAATTCCTAATTTTCTTTTCTTTTTTCCTTCTAAGCAATAAATAGGTCTCAACAGATGGAATAACATCCTAGTTAGAGGCATGATTTCAAAAGTTAAAAGCTGTAAACAACTTATTCCAATCCATACAGAGTCAAATACATGCAAATAAGAAGCAAAACCCATACTTGGAGAGCCTGGAGTATCAGACTGTATTCCGAGTGGCACCGTGTGGTTTAAAGATACTGACAAATCCATGATCATGAAGCAGTCTCTGCCACATTTCTGTTGCTGTTTGTTTTGATTATATGGTTCTTTAGCAGATTATTAATGTAATTTATCTTCAGCATTTCAATGCTGTGGAAAATACTGTGTCTTTCTTGGTGGAAAAGCTCTGTGGTGTAACAGAGTGTGCCAGATGGGGCAAGGAAGAACTCGCATGCTCAGATCCAAAGTTCACCAGGCATGACCCTTACAGATGTTTTATCTACAGTGTTACTGATTACACCAGATGTACCTAGTCAGGAAGCACAAGTAAGAGACCCTAAAGTTGGCCATCTCCACCAGATACCAAAGGCCTTTCTCTTTTTTGTCCCTAAATTGAGACTCTATTTGCCAAACAGATAGGCATGAAAAAAGAGGCATTAACTGGTTTGATGATAGTAAGAGGAAAAGATCCAAAAATGAAATATGGGAAGGTCACCCCAAATATGATATCCAAGAGATTTGTAGATAATTCATCATGAATATGTGAGCTCTTTCATTTCTTGGGCACAGTGGTGTTTGGTCCTACTAATGTAAACAACAAAAATGCAGCGTGATGAATTTTGCTAGGGTTTTGCTGAGGGCTAGATCCAGATAGGTTCTTGCCTAGTCAAAATTATGAAGAAAATGAGGTTAATTTGCCTTTTTGCTCCCACCAACTGTTATTTCCTTAACCCCAGTGCCATTGATCTGGACTTTAGACTGGCCAGAGATACTCCTGGGCCTGCCCTCTCCAGAAAATACCAATTCTCTTTTTCAGGGTTTTCTGTTACAGTGTTATTTTTTACTGTAATTTATCCCATCAAAGTCAAGGTTTCTCTTCCATCCAAGTTGACAGCTTTCTGAGAAACTAATGCTTGCTAAAAGGTTAAAGCTAGAGGAGAAAATGATTGTCTTTCTTCCCTCCCTCAAAGGAGTGACTATAAGAATGATTATTTCAGACCACTAGTTAAGAGGCTAGGGTAGTATTTTGGGAGGCACTGTGCCAGGTATCACTAAAAGACAAGAGACAGGCAGGCTCTCAATGTGACTGCAAAAATGACTCTGCTCAGTCTCATCTTGGAAAAACGCTAGAGGTTAAGCTGTTGAACTCAAAAGGTACAAAGAAATTATATCACTACACTCTGCTCCAGTACTCCCTATCATCCATACAGAATCTAGTTCCCAACTTATTTACACAGTTCTTTAACCCAAAAGGACAAATGTACTTTCTGTGAGTTGACTTTATGTTATGTAATAGCACCTGTGCTATGCTGCTAATTGTCACCACTTCAACAGCTATAATGGCTAGAGAGTTACTGCTCAGAGTTGTATTTCCTTCTTGACTGAGGGCAGCCCAAGTCTATATCTACTGAGCTGCTATCTTCCTTTTTCTCAGGATCTCGTACATGAAACAGGCCCCGAAGATGCATGTAGATGAGGATATGGAAGGTTTTCTTTGAGTGGTTAATGTACTCCGTTTTCTCTTGACACAAGTGATAGTCCAACCAGTCTGTCCCTGGGTTCCAGCTAGTAACCGGGGTATTTATCTTGCCCTGGAATCTGGCTTATTACACCAGGCCAACCATAGGATCTGATCATTGAAAGGAACCTCAGAAGCCAGAGTACCAGAGTGCTAGTGTTGGATTAAGGAGATCTTGCATCTGGGACCTACTTCTGACTCTTAACTAGCTAGGTGACCACAAGCAAATCATTTAACCTCTGTGAATCAATGTTTCCTCATCTAAGAAATGGAGATAATAAAATCTCATAAGGTTGATGTGTGACTCAAATGAGACAAGATATATAAAATACCTTATAAACCTTACATAAATTCTGTTTATCATTGTTACTATCACCTATAGCAACACATTTTTAAAGTTAGGAAAACCCTCTACAAGAGTCCTTGTGACATTAATCATTTAATGTTTGCTTTAAGAACAGAAATGGGAGATTCAGTACCTCTTATGGTAGAACGTGGGGGGGCAGCTATAAGTGATGGGAAGTTTTCCCTCATATACATGTATACATACAAACACATGCACACATATATGTACACACACACACATGCAGATATATAATACACATATATACATATATTATATATGTGTATATATAGCTTCTGTAACCTTCACATGTATGTGTATATATGTGTATATACATATATAAACAAATACATATGCACACACACATATACACATATATGTGTGTATATAAACATGCAACACACATACAAACATATATATATGTCTTTGTAACTTTCACCTACTAGTCCTAGTTCTTTCCTCTACAACCAAGAAAACAAGTCTAATTTCTCTTCTAAGTAATAGCCTATCAAAATCAGAAAACAACTATCACAACCCCCACAAAGTTTTTGCTTTAGGTTAAACATCCACAGTTCCATCAAATGAGCCTCATTTGTCAGGGGTTTAAATCCTTTCATTATCCTGGTTGCCCTCCTCTGTATCTGTTCCAGTTTTTCAATGTCCTTCATAAAATGCCTTACACAGAATGGCACACAATGCTCCAGAAGTGATTTGACCAGGGCAAAGAATGGATTGATTTTCACTTTGTTCTAGAAACAATGCTTCTGTTGTGTAGTTCAATATTACATGAACTTTTTTGACTGCCAAGTCACATTTTGGACTCATATTGAACTTGCAGTCTTGTAAAACCCGAGGACTTTTCTTTTGAGCATTTTATTGATATTTCTTTCTTTTTTCTTCTTTTTTTTTTTAAGACTGGTCTCATTTTCCAACAACCCACCTAACCCTCCACTAATACGACCTTTCCTTCTAACAAAGAAGTACAGTTAAGCCAAACAAACTAAAATATTCACAACATCTAATACTATATGCCCCTTTCTGCATCCATAGATCCACTACGCCCATACCAAGAGGACAAATATATATTTCATCATCAATACTCTGGAGTTAATATTGGTTATTGTATTGACCTAAATTCTGGTATTTTTAAGTTCTGTTTTCCTTTACATAATGGTTGCTGTGTACATTCTTCTCTTGGTTCTGCTCACCTCACTCTGCATCATTTCATACAAATCTGTCCAATTTTCTCTGAAATCCTTATAGTCATTATTTCTTAAGTTGTGATAATATTCTATTACTTTCATACACCTCAATTTGTTCAGCCGTTGCATGAACAATAAGCACCCACATTGTTTCTAGTTTTTTGTTACTACAAAAAGTGAGAGTGAGAGTTGGGTGGTAGGTGGACACCAAACGTGGATGAGAGACCCTGAAAAAGGTTTGGCAAGCCCTCACACCAGAGGTGCTAGTACTTCCTGAACACCCCATACACTCCAGTAAAACCATCCTGGCAGGTGGGCTAGACCAGGTTGAGGGTAACCAAAGGTCCACAAACCTGTCAGTAAGTTAGGGAAATATTTACCCCAAACATGTTGAAGACTCTTTCTGGCAGAATGGGTGGATGAGAAAAATTTGTTCTAATGACCATGAAGGCAGCAGAAGCAGGTGCTGTGGAGCTCTTAGAGTTTGGTCGGGAATTGAAGACACCAAGGTCATCCACTGAACCTCAGTGACTCAGAAAGAGAGAATGAAGCTGATGACTTTGTGCAGCTTTTCCTCACGTCTAATTCATGCACAAGTCAGGCTATCACCCAGTGATGTCATTGGTCCTTCTCCAAAACAAGGGATGAACAACAACAACTACTACAAAAAGTATTGGCATAAATATTTTGATGTATATATATATATATATGTATATATATGGGATCTTTCTCTCTGTCTTTGACCTTTTTAGGATGAATACCTAATAGTGGGATTATCTGGGTTAGAGAGTAACCCCAGGTTCTTTTCATATGAAGCCTTGTGGCTTTCCTGGTTTCTTTCAAGTCTCAACTAAAGTCTTACCTTCTGCAGGAAGCATTTGGTAATCCTCCTTAATTGTAGTGTTTTTTCTCTGAAATCCATTTATACTGTATATATCTTTAGTTGTTTGCATGTTATCTTTGGGTTGTGAGTGCCTTGAGAGCAGGGACATTTAAAATTTTTTGTTTTTCTTTGTGTTACCTATGCTTAGCACAGGGCCTGGCACATGTTGTTGTTCAGTTGTATCCAACTCTCTGTGACCCCATGTACCAAAATACACCAGTACTGTCGATGGGATTTTCTTGGCAAAGTACTGGAGTAATTTGCCATTTCCTTCTCCAAAGGATTAAGGTAAACTGAGGTTAAGTGACTTGCCCAGGGTCACACAGCTAGTCAGTATCAGAGGCCAGATTTGAACTCGGATCTTCCTGACTCCAGGCCCAGTGCTTTATCCACTGAGCCACCTAGCTGCTTCCATCTGGCATATGTTGTTATTCAGTTGTTTTCAGACATGTCCAACTTTTCATGACCTCGTTTGGGATTTTCTTGGCCACAATACTGAAATGGTTTGCCATTTCTTTCTTTAGCTCATTTTACAGATGAGGAAGCCAAGGCAAGCAGGGTTAAGTGACTTGCCCAGAGTCATACTGCTAGTAAGTAACAGGCCAGATTTGAACTCAGGAAGATGGATATTTCTCACTCCAGGTCTGGTGCTCTATTCACCAAATCACCTAGCATTACATAGTATACACTTAATAAAGTCCTGTTGATTGACTGAAGTGTTGCTAGCCACATCTCCCTTTACTCTACTTTTTTTTTTAATTTTTTCAACCCATGTGGGTTAAATTTCATCTTATTAGATTCAGTTTGTTGTTCCAGTTTGTCATTTTTTTCTTATAATCTTAATTTTGTCATCTAACAGAGTTGCTTTATTTCATCAGCAAATCTAATAAGCAAGTCATATGAGAAATTAGGGACATTTAGCCTGGAGAAGAAAAGATTTAAGTAGGGTATGAGAACTGTCTATAAATATTTGAGGTTGTCAAATAGAAGAGTGATGATATCTGTTATGTTTGGCCTGAAGAGGGTAGAACTAGGAGCAATTCACAGAAAATATCAGATTGCTCGCTATTTTAGGGAGGGGAGAGGAAAGGGAGAGAGGGATAGTATTTGGAACTCAAACTTTAAAAAAACTCAAATGTTAAAAATTGTTTTCACATGTAATTGGTGGAAAATAAAATACTATTAAAGCAGAAAAAACTTAATAATCAGTGCTATCTAAAAGTAGAATGCATCAGGAGGTAGTGGGTTCTTTTTTAAGAGAGGTCTTTAAGCAAATGCTGGAAGTGCTTTTCAAGTATGTTGTAGAGATTACTCAGGTATAGGTGAGACTGGATGGCCTCAAAGTTGTCTTCCAACTATTTTCCTCTGACACTTTATGATTCTGATTTCTGCCTTCTCTCTATTATCTTCTCATAGTCCCACCCATGACAACCAGCAGTCCTTATCTTGTCTTGATCTTCTTTCTTGATAGATAAGTTAAAGGCCCCTTTTATTTCCTTAGCATTCATCAGAGCTCCTTTTGAGCTTTGGGTATGATATTCATCCTTGCCCCTATCCAGGGTTAGAACTAGGAATGGCTTTGCTATGCATTGGGTCTGAGGACCTCATATGGCACAGGTTGAGGTTTCTAGAGCTAGAGGGCAGGGAAAGGCTGGGTTAGGAAAGACTCAGAAACCTCAGGTTGCTTTTGGAGAGCCAGGAACTCATGATCAGCAATATTTTAGATGCTGTGTAAAAGTCAGTACAAGGAAAGTCAGAATTTGAGGAGCAAGTGAAGGGATAAGGTATGGGGACCAAGTAGATGGATCTAATTCTGGGAGAGCAGAGAAAGTCTTAGTCCCACACAGAATTCAACAAAATTTGCAGCACTGATCTTCTTGTGGTCATGTGTGTTTTTTTTTATGCCAGCATGCTGGCTCAGTCTTTGACATTCCTCTATGTTAACCAAAGCTAGGCAGTTTCTTACCATCAGTGTTGGCCTTACTCTCTGAGAAAATAGTTGCTTTGAAGTAGTGCTGGATATCGAGCTTCCTCACCTTTTGTTCATGGAGCTGTGACACCCGTTTGTAGCCTTCCTTAGTTCTCTACTCTTGTTTCCATCTTCTGAATATGCCTTTTAAAAAATCTTAGTTGCCTATTGAATTTTTTGCATAGCCACATCAGGGCCTTTAGACACTTTCTACCTTTGGGCCTCAGAAGAATAATTTACACAGAATTTCCTTCCGGAAAGTCTACTATCCTTGTACAATCTTGGGCCATGGGGTCCTCTTTATCCTTTCTCTGCATGCTTTGAAACCTCTTCTGTCAAATTTAGAGACCACTTCAGACCCATCCTTTTACTATATGTATATACATACATATATGTTAAAATGTGTGTGTGTGTGTGTGTGTGTGTGTGTGTGTGTGTTGCAAGAGATTGCTTGAAATAGCTGTTGTAGACAATGGAATAAATACAATTAGGACAGAGAAAAAGTTGATAATATGTTGGACTTGGAATCAAGAAGACTTGGGTTCAAATCACACCTCTAACTTTTACCAATTGTGTGACAGTGGGCAAGCCACTTAACTCATCATCTATATTTCTTCATCTATATGTAGCGATATGGAACCCCATTTGTAGAGAGGTCCACTATTGATGAGAAACCTGTCCTTGTGTGGCTCAAAGGGAGGCAGAATAGAGATCTCTAGCTTCTCCTCTGCCTCCTTCAAGGGAGACTTTCATTACTGCCAGGAGGGAAAGCAGGAACTCTGCTCTTCTCAGAGAGGGGGTACTAGGCTAAACGTATAGCTATCTACTCCCTTAAATATTATTAGTCCAGGGAATAAGATAGATAATTCTATCTAACTTCTAATTGTTTTGTCATTTGGGGGGTGGGGGGAAAGGGAGCCCCAAGCTCTATATCTAAGGCTTGACTCCTTCCCCGCCTAATACTAGCTCTATAATGAACACATGTAGAGAATATCAAAGAAACCCAAATCATAGCAAAACAGAAATCAGAGAAAGTATACAAAGGAGAATATATGCTGGAAAATACAGAGTGAAGGAAGCAAGATATTAGAAGCAAGATAATTTGGTTTAAACATGAGAGGGTGCCCTAGATCTCAACCAAGGGGAAACTCCCCAAGGTCTCTAGAGTAGCAAGTTGGGAATAGGGACACAATAGAGACTGCCCACTCCCCTCAGGTCTTCCCACCCTTTTCCTTCAGCAACTTGAAGTGGGGTTGACCTCTCTCATCTTCTCTCTTGTAGCTGGAAGCCAACTCCGTGCTACTTTCTCTGTCTCTCTGTCTCTGTCTCTCTGTGTCTCTCTGTGTCTTTCTGTCTCTGTCTATCTATCTGTCTGTCTGTGTCTGATTCTCTCTCTCTCCAATCAAGTTCAAGTGACTTGCCCAGGGTCACATAGCATCTGAAGCCATATTTGAATTCAGGTCCTTCTGATTCTAGGGCCATTGCTCCATCCATAGTGCCACCTAGCTGCCCCTCCATGCTACTCTCAAAGAAGACTTGCTTGGAAAGTTCTGAAAGAGGCTGGCTAAGAACTGAAGCTCTCACTTCTCACCAACTCTGCCTTGCCCTTGATGCAGGGCAGGGCCTTCATTTCCATCAATAAGGACAGAGTCCCATAACAATGGGCTTTGGCATAGGGGTTGCTGCTACTGTATTTGCTATACCTTTAAATACTACTGTAGCTACTATTTTTGCTGTCTTTAAATGCCCTTGGGCCAAAACTCTTTGCAATCCCTTGGAAAGATCAGCTGGAACAGGTCTAAAACCTATAAATATACAGTAGAAATACAAACATTAGTGTTTTAAAACAACAAGGATGATTTTCCTGGCCAACTAACCTTTGGTACCATTGAAACTAAAATAAAACAAGTACACACGAACAGTAACATGTGGTAGACATGGCACTATATAGAACGTCACCTGATTATCTATAACATACCCATAGTATCTATAGGATACTATAATGACGACATGCCTAACAACATACAATATATTTAATACATGCACATTTCAGAAGTGTATGCACATCCATAGTATCAAAAATAATAAGCACGGCTAACTAACAAAGCAAAGCTAGCTAGCTGCAAAAATATCAATAGGCCTGTGCATAAAATAAATTAACAATAAGTAGTAGTGTATATACGCAACAATCAGCAAATAGACTTTGCTATTGCATGAACATAACAGAAAAGAGAGTCAAATGTACATAACAGCAAAATAAAAAACAAGCATACTCAAACATGCAGTAATTCACACATAGAGCAGCAAATATGCAGTTACATACAAAGCACACTTCATGTGAGTAATCTCTCATATTATCGTCCAGAGACATATTTAACTACATCTTCAGCTTTATCCATAACATCATAACTTAGCTAGTGACTGGTCCAATAGATCTAATTCTCCTGTCATTGACTGATCTCTCAGCAACTACACCTGAACTAGTAGTTGGTATGGGTCGACCAACAGGATCATTGTAGACTTGTGTGTCTACACCTGGGCTGGCAGCCATTCCAAGTTTGCTATCAGTATTTTTCAGCTCTATGTACTCTATGAGTCTCTGTAGCAGTTTTGACCATGAAAGGAGCTGCCTCTAGGTTCAGTTTTCCTGCTCTCTAATAATACAGTTTCTTTCACTGGATGCATCACTTTCAGAAAGTCTTTGTACAGTTGGCAGATGGTCTCTTTTTCTCAACCTTTTCCTAGGTAAGTGTATATAAGTTCTCTCTACCTGCTTATTAGAACGTCCAACAAACTCTCCCATAAGCAAGAGATGGTTGCAGTGAACAATCTTGATAAGATCCTCCATTCTCTGGCACTATTTTGTAAATAGGCAAGTTGCCCAGTCTCTCAATGACCTTGGATGAGTTAGCTTTCTATCAGTTAGCTAACTTGTGAGTCCCTTAAATGATGAAAACAGTCTTATTATCCTTGTCTTCCTCAGACATAGGAATCTGATAGTATCCACTACGTAAGTCCAGGACTGAAAATCACTGACTGCCTAGCAGCCAGTCAGTCTAGGGCACCTTGCACCATTAGCATAGCATACTGGTCCACTTTTGTCCTCTTGTTCAAAGTTCAGTAATCAGCACAAATCTGTATCTTTCCATTTTTCTTAGACATCACCACGGGTGGTGATCACAATCATGGGTGATGCCTAAGGCTGTTGGATTCTATGATAATGCCATTGACCAGCATTTCTTTGAGATGGTTTCTGAGATCCTCCATCAAAGATGAAGAAATCTTTCTAAAGGTCTAGAATCATCTAGATTCTGTGAATTGCCCTTCAAGCACATCCCACATCCCATTCATGCATGAAAACATGCTAATGATCCTTTTGCTGAGTTCCTGCCTCAACCTGTACTTCTACTCTTGTGGTATTAAGGAGTCCCTAAAGTCAAATACCTCAAGATCCAGCACAGGTGGGTGAACAGCTGGGGCTCTTGTGGTATTCACTGGAACTTCTTACCTCTATCCTCTCATAAGTTTCTGCACTGTCTGCATGGATGGTCAAAATATGCAGGTACTGAGTCTCAACTTACTGCTTGCAGTATCCTGCTAGAATTAATTCTAATCAGTGCTGTGTGGGAGAATATTTTATTGTTCATTAATATTAATTAATAATATTGTTTATTAATATCAACAATAATCTATTAATATTATCACAATATTAATATTTATTAATATTAATAATTAATATTGTTTGTTAATTTTTATTATTAATAAAATAATATTATGTAATATTAATATTAATAATAATAATTTATTAATATTGAACTTAGCTTTATGGGTCTAGAAAATTGTCTAACCCAAAACTTAGGATACAGGTTAGGCTGACCTCAGAGATGCTCTGGGGAAACCAGATGGTTATAAGGAATGCTTCAGTCCTACCCAGGTCTTGTTTTAGGTCAACCCAAAGGTTATGTTTTGGGTTGCCCAAATTTGAACATTTATACTTATCTGCTGAACTACATCTCAAACTGCCCTATTGTCTACATGTGGTGATTCAGGCAAATATCCTTATGTTCTTATCTGAACTCTATATAATATAACCTCACAAAAACTTGAAGAGGGAGCCAGATCCTTTTCCCACCTCTCCCCTTTGCTAAATAAGTGCTCTACTAAAATTCTTTCTAAAACTATTTCAGATTTTGGGGTTTGTTCTTTACTGATAATTACCAACACCTGACATTCCAGTGAGCATTGTAGAATCTGGACATGCCAGAGTCAGAGTGTCTGCTTTTCTGCTGTCACTAACACCTTCCTTAGGGAATTTCAAGCTCAGCTGGATATATCCCAGGTGTGGATAGTCTTTATCACTCAAACCACCAAGTTCAAGCCCTGTCATAGGTTTAAAGGCATTTTACTCAAATACCTGTCATAAAAATAGAAAATGATGGTAATTTGAGATCCACTCTTCAGGATAGCATTGCAGTCCATAGTCTCAATTTTTTTCCTATCACCACTGCATGAAACCCTATGAGTCCAAGTGGAAAAGACCCCTTGGGAACTGATGATGAGGTCAATGTGACTGTTCTTGGAACCCAGGAAGACCTCCTTCTCTGGCCCCTTTCCAATTTCCTGAAACTGGATCAGGAGATTTTAACTTCTTCATGAACAAGGCTGCATTCTCTTTGCCAGTACGTCCAACATAAGAATGGCCATCTAATCCACAATTATAACAGAAGATGGATCTGTTAGTCTGATGGGTTACCTGTTGAAGGTGGTCTTATATCAGACTCTCATGCCCTCCATTCCCTGGTCCTCTACCTCTCCAAGGAGGATAAGATTGTGTACTGTTCCATCTCTTACCTGATTATCTCAGTGTCTATGACTGCCATTCAGCACTGGTGATGCTATTCTCCTGCTTTGCTCCTGCGGTTCACACTCAAGAAGTCCTGGAGCCTGCTGAGGCTGAGTTCTGCGGATTATATTGATTCTTGAAGCTTAGGAGTATTTCTCTCTCTCTCCTCTTCCCCTCTAATCCAGCTTGCAAACAGAAATGGAAAAGTAGTCCCCAAAGAGACCCCAAGGATGGCAACTGCTTCAGGGATTGTGACCCTTAGTGAGGAAGAGAAATTCTGCCTGTGGACTCTAGAAAGGTACTGATACACTGAGCCCAGAAGAGAGCTACAGCTAAGGGGAATACTATGAAGAGTTTAAAAGGGAGAAAAAGACTTCTGGGGCCAGTAGGAATGTGCCTCACACTTGCTATACTGTAAGTTTGAGCCACCTCTCCCAAAGGACCCTGTGTGTGCACGAGTGTGTGCATGCATGCAAAGGGAGAGTGTGCCCTTCAGGGTGAGAGGGATATTTTGTAGCTACTGGTTTTTTTTTTTTTTTTTTTTTTAACTATGTCTTTGAATACTCTTTTCTAGCAATTAATTGATGTTAACTGGTTGACTGATATTGGGGGAAAGAACATTGGATGGGGGCTCATCATCAATAGTGTTAAAAACCACAGCTCTTTAGGGTTACTCCTAAAACCCTGAGGAGAGTAGTAATCTACCAATACGCCCTTCCATCTCTGTCCTCTGTTGTTGGACAATACCACTATGGTACCCTCTGCCACCAACTCTTTTTGCTAGTGAAACCTCTCTGATAAATCACCTAAGGTTGCTTGGATGCACCTGTTTCAGGATATTCATTCACCTAATATCAAGAAAAAATAAACACAAAATAAATAGAGGTACCAGTGGCTGGATGGGAGGAAATTTCTCTGCTCTTTCTCATTCAGCAGCTCAGAATCATCCTCCTCACTTGAAAGTCACTAGGGAAAAGAGTCAAAAATTGGCAGCTCCAGCATTTTATATGCACATTCTTTTTCAGCTCAGCTTTTCCTGAGTCATCAGTCCTTCAAACTCCAAAGCCAATTATAAGGCTTTTTCATCACCACACAGTTCCAGCCTCAGTCACTCATGGCTAAAGACTGGCTATCTAAAATTCCATGTGTTGGGTCTGGAACTAGCCAAGGAATATCCAGTGTACGTTCTGTATAACCCACCAGCACGCTCTAAGGACTTGGCCTTCATTGGCCAGTTTCCCTCATTATAATAGGAAGAAGCTCACAGGTAAACAGCAGTAAGGGATACAGAGGAATAACACGTAGCAACAGAGATTCTCCTTTCCTTGGTCTCAGCTCACTTTTGTGTCAAGTTCTTATCTCTACTAGGTCTGAGTGAAGGAGGGGATTGCCAATTTACATTTATATTCTCTCTGTCTGTCTCTGTTTCTCTCGCTTTGTCTCTGTCTTTCTCCCCTTCTCTCTGTCTCACTTCCCTCTCTGTCTCTGTCTCTCTCTGTCTCTGTCTGTCTCGCACACACACACACACTCAAACACAGACACACACCCACACACCAGACACCCCCCCCCCACATATAACCCCTAAACTTACTTATGGAAACTTGTACTGTCTTATCAATACTATCTCAGTATATTACATTTGTGAATTTTGAATAGATTCAAGGTCTTTTCTGCTCCTCCAGCCCTCCCTTTCTCAGGATGAAGCAAGAACTTTTTTTTTTCTGTTTCTATGTCTCTTTTTGTCTTTCTCTGTAACTTTGTCTCAGTCTGTCTCTACCCAAGATCCAAGACTTTCCCCAACTCTTTATACATGCTAACGTTAATTACAAAACAACGGGTAGCAGCTGCCAAATTTTCTTTCATATCAAGGAAATTAAAATGATAGTAATTAAAAGACAGTAAGTAAAGGACAGGAGAACAGTTTGTGAGAATAGGAAGGAGATGATTCTTTTTCTTCTTTCTCTCTTTCTCTCTCTCTCTCTCTCTCTCTCTCTCTCTCTCTCTCTCTCTCTTTTACCCAAAACTGAGCATGCAGCTTTAATAATATAGATCAGGGCCATGCCTTGTGCCTTGTTGCCAGAGCTCCCTCTCCAATCTTCTATTCCTGTGATGTCCTGTGGGCTGCCTGCAGCTAGGTCCTCCATGTAACCTCTACCCTATTTAGAAGATTCAGACTGTAAATCTGAGGGGATAGGTCAATAAGGATTGTGTACTTATAGGTATGTGTTTACTGACCTTGGATCAGAGGAGGTCTAGAATGAGGAAGTAGAAAGAATAAAGAAAGACCAGGCAAATCTTTTCTCTTTGAGGCTGTTACCTCCACTTATTCATAGAGTAGAATGGTGAGATAATATCTTCTTTTTTTCAAATTCTCCCACAGTTCTCCTAGCCCACAACTGGGGAAAGGTGAAAAGTTCCTTTAAGCTAGATTGGGTCTAAAATCTAATTTGTGAGGAGAGGAACCCACCTCCTTTGAACAATTTAGGAAAAGAGGAAGGGATACCATCAAAAGAACTTAACCCCTCTACCACTGATGACTGCAGTGATGTCATACTTGTGCTCTAGTTCCTTCCTATCTTTATAAACTATTCCCTTCCCCTTTGCTTACTGTTCTTTAATTACTATCATTTTAATCTACTTGTGGGAGATTTAAAAAAAAGGAAAAAAAAAGTAAAATCTTTATTAGGACTCACAGAGCTTGAAGTGTAGCTTCCTCCAGTCTGTGGAATTCCTCATCCTCTGTATCATCTTCGTTGGTTAGTTCACAGAAGGTAAATACAGAGTTGTTCTGGCCCCTCTTTGAAACCCACTGGCAGATGAGCTCCTACCATTCTTCTGGCTTTCATCACATGATCAAGAAACTGAACTTGTTCTTATCCAGCCACTCTAGGTTCCCTTTTTTTCTTCAATTCCTCTAATACAATCTGGATAGATACCATGGGGACCTTCCTCTGTAGCTTGTTATTACTGAAGAGTAGGCTATGTTGTGCCTCCATCACTGTCAATTCAAGCAGCAGAAGGACAGGATGAGAGAGCACCAGGTGGCCAACTGTTTCCACTGGGTGTCCTCATTTGGCCGTAATGTGAAGAAGGACAGAAAATAGTATTGCCATGGTCACTTGAAACTTGTCACCCAGAAGCAGACAATTCTTATGCTGCACATTCAATTCTTATGATGCTACCCATCAGAAATTTTGACTCCTTCCATCCCGTGGGAAGGAGAGAGACCAAAAATTGGAGGTGGGCAGTTGATGGGGATAGATTATTGCTCCACCACGGAGACAGTAAAAAGGAAGCCATCTTGGAAGGGCATTTTCTTTTTCTCACCAATCATTATTATTCTCCATTCTCAGCATTTCTTTGGCCCACTTCTAAAAAGAGATCCAGAAGTCCGAGTTAAAAAAATGAAACAAAACTCAACAGATGAATTTTGGAATACAATCTACTTCAGTTTCTTTTGACTTCACAACAACACAAACTCTTCAGACAGAAAAGTCAATATAAACTATACAAAGTAATGTGGTGAGTGTGGGCAGCAGAGGAGAGCTCTTATAATTAGAGAAATCAGTAAAGTTCCCTTTTAGTAAATGGTGCTTAACCTGAGCCTTGAAGGAGGCTAAGTATTTCAAGAAGCAGAGGATAGGTAAGAAATCATTACAGGAATGGGGTGGAGGTGGAGGGCTCAGCCTGAGCAAAGGTACAGAACTGGTGAATGGAATGCCATGTATAGAAATGGCAAAGAGACCAATATGGATGGAACCTAGAAGACATGGGAGGAATAATGAGTAAGAATTCAGGGAGATGACTCAAGAACCTTTAGAGTTGTCCAACTGAGAGATAATGAGTTCCTAAGACAGTGGCCATATGAGTAGAGAGAAGGAGATGGATGTGGGAGATAAGAGTGCCAGAATCTATAAGACTTGACAACTCAGTGGATATGGCAGAGTGAATAATTGAGGCTGACTCTAAGGTTGTGAATCTAGGTGACTGGAAGGATTGGGTTAGAAAAATTAGGAACAGTAGTAAATATAGTGGGAAAGATAATGAGTTCTGTTTTGGATATATTGAGTTTGAGATGCATTTTGGAGAGAGAGAGAGAAAGAGAGAGAGAGAGAGAGATTCAACAGAAAATTAGGCATGTAGAACTGGAGTTTAGGAGACAGACTAGGGCTGAATATGTAGATTTGGGAGTCATCTACAAAGAGATGATAACTAAACTTGTTGGGATTATGAAGAGAGAAATTGCAGCAAAGTCCCTTTACATAAGAATTTCAAGATATTGGCTTCTTGATATAAACTACTCCTTATATTCATTTTAAAGCCCATTTTGAGCTAAAAGGAACCTTAGATATCTGGATCTAGTTCAAATCCCTAATTTTATGGAGTAAGAAAACTGACCCTACTCCAGTTCTAGGAAGAGACCACATCATTCGATTACAGGGGGTACTTGAAAGTGGAATACAATGACTGTGGCTGTTCAACTTTAATCATGTCTCAATCTTTGTTACCAGAATATGTGGTATGTCAAGTGAAGCAGAATTGTGATGCTACTATTGTTGTTCACTAGGGCTTTGTGACATCTTTCAATTAGTCCTGGACCTGGCTCTGCTACTAATCAGTAATGTCCACTTGGGTAAGTCATTCAACCTCAGTCTTTAATATCCTCACCTACAATATAAAGGGGATTGGGTGGACTTAAATGATCTCTAAAATTCTTTTCAGCTCTAAAATATTAGGAAATTGTATATTGTAACGTACTCTACAGGCATGTAGGTGAAGCAGTGGATAGAGCACTGGGCTTGGAGTCAGAGGAACCTGAGTTCAAATTTGACCTTTTATCCTTACTAGTTGTGTGACCCTGGGCAAGTGACTTAGCCTCTCTCTGCCTCAGTTTCTTCAACTGTAAAATGGGAATAATAATTGTACCTACCTTCCAGATTTGTCATGAGGATCAAATGAGATAATATTTGTAAAATGCTTAGCACAGTGCATGGCCATGGTGTCAAGTATTAAGAAATGCTTGTTTCTTTACCTTCTTTTCTTCTCATGCCACCTCAAACTACATGACATAGGAGAATCATGATTTCATTTGTATTGCAAGTCTATGCCCTACGTAGTCTATTCTCAGGTAATTAATAATGTATAAACAAAAGAATCTCTCACAGTGGAAGATCAGACTGAACTGGGTTAGTTGCCTTTCAAAAAGCTGCTGGTAGAGGAAACTAAAAACCTGAATGGCTGCAACATTGATACTATCCACCCATGCAGGGAAAGATTTTTCCATGAGCTCATTTCTCCTTATATCATTGCTTTTTTCTTCTGGTGTTTTGGGGGTGATTATGTAGTAATGATGATGGCAGATTCTTTTATGAATTGATCTGCATCTCTTGGGTAGCAGGGCATTTTGCCAAATCCATTTCCACATGAATTAACAATTTCATACCTTCAGGTTGACTTGCTAACTTGCTGTGTATTTATATCTCAGCTGCAAGAGAAACTCGCTGTGAATTTCTGATCTGTGACCAGCTGGGCATACACACCTTGGTAAATGGGTGTCTTCCAGTGATATAAACATACTAAGGCCTTCCTTTTGCCTGTAGTAAGGAACTGATCTTTGGTTCATCTCCACTTTGCACCTCTCTCATTTACTTTTTATACTATACTTTGCATTTTAGTTTTTGCATGTCTTTATATTTAACCCTCCCCCAGGAATATAAACTTTCTGAGTATAATGATTCTGTAATTCATATTTGTATCTTTTCTGGTGCCTAACATAGTGCTTTGTGCATAGTTCAGTAAATGTTTGTTAAACGAATGAATGGATGAAGAGATATTTCGACTGACTGTCTGGAGTTTCCTCTGAGATATAAATAAATCTTCCTTGGGCTTTTGTTGACCCAACCTGTCACTATTTATAAACCTATTCTTCTGCTCTAGATTCTCTAGTTCCTGATGCTGAATGGTGAGGAAAATAAGAGGAGATTTGTTTCTGTTTCCTTATTAAGGGGAGGAAAGAAATCCAGGACTCCCAGGTACTAAAAATAGATGTAGAAATATCAGATTATGTTGATTCTTATCATGCAGTCTCAGAGCTGAAAGTGACCTTAGAGATAGTTTATCAAATCTAACCCTCTCACTTTGCAGATAAATAAACTGAGGACAAGAAAGATTTATCATCTTTTTCAATGTTACATAACTAATTAGTGAAAGAGCCAGGACCATATTCCAGATCTCCTGAGCTTTATTCTGGTATATATTTAGCTACTCCAGAGTTTCCAAGCAAATTTAACCTCAGGCCCAGAAATAGATCAAGGAACCCCAAAATTCTAGTCCACAGAGACCTGGGATAACAAGAAAAAAGGTGATATTAAGAAAAATTTTGGAGAAAAATCATGGGGATAGATGAGAAAGTATGAAGGAAGGTGGTGGTGTGTATGTCAATGTAAGGATGGGATGGTGTATAAATCTTATATAGTGTGAGGGGAATCTGTGATGTAGATGTGTGACACAAAGTAGTAGAGGAGTTGGATGGTGAGGTTTCTGTGTGATGCTAAGTAAGTTTTGAGGGCAATATTTGAATCCAGATACCAAGTCCAGCACTCTATCTACTATACCACACTGCCTCTCAAATGATGGGCTTGCAGCAGGTTTATGTTTAGAGCATTTGGTTCCCTAATAGTCCCACTGCTTAATTCATGCTTCCACTGAGGCAGAGAGAGGTTAAATCACTTGCCCAGGGTCACACAGCTAGTAAGGGTAAAAGGCCAAATTTGAACTCAGGTCCACCAGCCTTTGGTAGCATTATAATTTTCTCATGGAATTTACAGAAAGGCAGCATGGCATAATGGATAGAGCACTAGATTTAGAATCAGGAAGACTTGATTTCAAATCCTATCTTAGACACCTATTAGTTGTTTGAACCTTGGTTTCATTGTCTGTAGAATGGGAATAATAGTAGTACCAATTTCTCAGAATTGTTGTGACAATCAAATGAAATAATGTATATAAAATGCTCTGCAAGTGTGGACTGGGTCCATTAACAATATATGTTATCTAATCTTAACTGGACCCTCATTGCATGAATGCAATCTTTTTACTTCTCCTCATTGCTTCTCAATTGTACTCTCCACAATGGCTGTTTCAAACCTCCCATACCACCTCCATTTCCCTCAGGAGACCTTGTGTTATACTTTATTGAGAATATAGAGACCATTAAATGTGAGCTCTCTTTTCTTTCCTTTTCTACATCTCAAAATTCCTTCACATCATCCTCTACTGTCTCTTCCTTTACCTGTTTTCAACTAAGAGGCCCCCCTCTCTATTTGTAGAATTGATCCTGTTTTCTCCCATCTCCTGCAGCAGATTGTGTAGGGAACCAGGGATTTATTGTGGACTCTTTGGAGCAGTGGGAGCCATACTAAGAGGTAGAGCCAACTCAGTGACTGGGTTCTGGAAGAACCTTGGGGATGTGCATGAGCCTAGAGTGTCATTTCCAATGTCTCCCTGTAGCCTGTTAGAGCCACAGCAGGAGACAGAACCAATTCCCAACTGGTATCCTTACAAAGAGAAGAAGAAAGAGACTGGCTGAAGTCAAGAGCTCAAAGTGAGCTACCAGTTGATTGAGTCAGAAGCCAGGAATTAAGGCAAGTCCTAATACTAACTACCCCCATCCAAATTTTCAGCAACAGGAGCATACAGACTACAGGAGGGATAGGATCAAACAAAGTCTATTCAATTTATCCAAGAGTGTCAGGGGAACAGATCTGATGTATAAAATCCCAATCTAAGAATTTAGATGGAAAAGAAGAGTAAGCAGAAGAAAATGCTGAACACAATAAAGAAAAGGTAAAGGTTAAGGAAAGCCCAGGGAAGAGAATAACCTCATCATAACCACAAGCAGAGCCATAGAGGAATAAAAAAAGGCCTGGTCATAAGGACCATAAGCTAGGAAAATTAGAGCAAGAAGTAAATAATGAAATTATAAATGAAATCAGAAAAAAGGAAGCAAAATAAATACCTTAGAATAGAAGGTAGAAATCCTTACCCTAGTACTGGACTTCCTGAAAAATATATAACACAGCTGAGCTTTTGCAAATAGAATATTTATTTCTAAAAATGTGATTGCAAATATACAAATATACCTCCCCCAACATGTGAGAGGCATAATCTTCCTCCTACTTTGTACCACCTACTTTTTACCACCTCAGTCTCAGGGGAGATGAAGAGGATTAGGCTTGTAGCTTAACTTGGTTTCTATAGAGCCCAATCCCAGTTCCTTGTCCAAAAACCCCTTTGGACTTGAGTCTCAGGCATTCAGGCTTTTCAGGGCAGTGTGCATTGTGCCTGAAATCCTGGCTTCAAGGTTGCCATGGCTTGAATGATCAGTCCAGTAAAGATGACCTTTGGTACCTAAAACTGAGAACAAATAACATGGAAACGAACCAAAACACCCAAGGCACATTTTGCAAAGCTGGGGTAGAAGAGAGAGAGCCAGGAAGGACTTGCCTTCTCTCATCAGTTCTATTCTTGGTGTCCATGCTGGGTGCAGCAGATAGGAGTCACTGAAAAGAGCACAGATGAAACATGGTGGAAATAAGAGAGCTACCAGATCAATCTCATAATTTTTAAGGACTCAGATAGCCAGTCAAAGGCAGGTCAGTGTCACAGTGGATAAAGTCAGTAAGACCAAAGTTCAAATCCAACCTTGGACACTTACTAGCTATGTGACCCTCATTTAATCCTGTTTGTCTGTTTCCCTAAATGGGGTCACAAAGATTTGGACATGGTAGAAACAACTGAATAAGCCAGTCAAAGGACGCAACCCCAATCTATGTAGTAGAGGATGAAATGGGCTCCATGTTAGACAAAGCCCAGATTACACATCTCTCCCTGATTGAAATTTGCTGTCCCTATCAAATAGAGAGGAATGCATTTTTTTTAAGCACAGTCCTCATCTCAAATTCAGAATAGTTCTTCATTGTCTCTGAGGAGACATAAGAAATGCCCATTCACTTCCTTCCCCAGCGCCATGCAGTGGAGTCTCAAATATCATATGCAATCCCACATGTACAGATAAAAATCAATTACCTCCAAATGATTACAAATAGCATGAACCAAACAGAACTCAGTGACTCTATGACAAATAAGAAATGTTAGAATAAAGACGAGTGGGGGAAAAAAAAGCAGAAGAAAATCTAAGTTATCTACTACTACTAAGTTATCTACAATACACATTTAGGGAGGAAAATTTTTGACCAATAAAAATGGCAAAGTAGGTGGTAGCAGAATAGCCCACCTTGCTCTCACAACTCCTCCAAGAAAGATCAAGGAAAACACTAGACTGATTGGTGATTGAGATATCTAAGGAGAAACCACAGTGAGTCATTTTCCAACCAGGTTGTAACAGGGAGATAACTGGGGACCTGAGTAAAGGATTGAGCCAGGAAAGCCTTTGGCAGATCCTTCCAGGATATGGACTGTGGACTAAATAAAGCCTGGGCTCTGTAGCTGAGTAACCAGTGCAGGGACTGTGGACCAAGTATGGACTCAGTATCTTGGACTTAAGAGCAATATCACAGATTCAGATCACAAATCCGGCCTAGAGCCTGCTGCTGAGTGACTAGGGCAGCAACTTTAGACTAGGAGGAAGTCTAAATCCATTGTTGCTCTGATTCAGGTGCAAGATCATGGTTTTAGGACATTGACCAGGGCTGTCCTCTGTAGTTGAGTAACTAGGATACAGAATGCCAACCAGGAGTGAACCAATGCATTGGTCTCTCTGAACCAGCAGAACTTTCCAGCTACCTAACAGAAGCTAGAGACAGCAACTTTGTACTGTCTGTTGGAATGACAATAGAGGGCAAGCCTACAACTGTTTTGCCTGAACCAAAATTGAGGGTGGGAGCCTGCACTTGGAGGGCAGTGATCAGACCATGTCTCACACCAGAGGTGTTAAACACCTTAGCCAGTGAAGCCCAAGATTCAAATGTAATTGGGAAATACTTAACAAAATAAATAAAATATAATAGAACATAAATAATGTTAATTTGTGTTTTTCTAAGTCAATGTTGCAATGTACTATTTAGTGGCCCTGTTTCTATTTGAGTTTGACCATACTGCCATAGATCAAACCACTTAGGGCTTATTGAAACTTTGCAGCTCTCTAGACTGATCCACTTCTGAGATCCTTGAAGCAACATAACATTCAATACCTAGTGAAGGCAGCATAAGGACCCTAGATCAAGACCATATAAGGGCCCAACATCCTTTGAGAAATGCATAAACCTGGCCCTAACCCAAAGACCCAATTAAATTGATCAATCAGTCAATCAATAAACATTTATTAAGTGCCTACTATGTTCCATTCACTTCGCTAAATACTGAGGATTCAGAAAAAATCAAAAGACAGACCCTACCTTTAATGTACTTACTATCTAATGGGGGAGACAATATGCAAACAAATATAAACAAAACAAGCTATATGCAGGATAAATAGGAAATAATTAACAGAGGGAAGGCCCTAGAATTAAGAGTGGTTGGGGAAAATTTCCAGTAAAAGAAAGAATTGTAGTTGAGACTTAAAGGAAGCTAGGGAGACCAGTAGGCAGAGCAGAAGAAGGAGAGCAATCTAGGCATAGGAGACAGCCAGAGAAAATTATAAAGCCAAGAGATACAGTCTCTTGTTTATGGAACAGTCAGGAGGCCACTGTCACTGGATCAAAGAATATTGGACAAAGTAAGGTGGAAGAATCCTGGAAAGGTAGGCAGGGGCTAGATTATGAAGTACATTGAAAGCAAAACAGAGTTTCTTATATTTAATCCTAGAGGTAATATGGAGCCACTAGAATTTATAGTAGAAAGGTGACATGGTTGATCCTGTGCTTTAGGAAAATCACTTTAGTGGCTGAATGGAGGATAGATTGGAGTGAAGTAAGTTGAGGCAGGCAAATCCACCAGCAGGCTATTACAATGGTCCATGTGAGAGGTGATGAAGGCCTGCACTAGAATGGTGGTGGTGTCAGAGGAGAGAAGGGGACTTACTGGAATAATAGGTAGGAGGAGCATCAAAATAAGAGTATTGTCAATTAGAACACTAATGCATTGTTGGTGGAGTTGTGAATTGATCCAGTCATTCTGTAGAGCAATTTGGAACTATGCTTAAAGGGCTCTAAAACTGTGCATACCCTTTGACCCAGCAATACCACTTCTAGGTCTGTATCCCAAAGAGATCATAAAAATTAGAAAAGGACCCACATGTACAAAAATATTTATAGCAGCTCTTTTTGTGGTGGCCAAGAATTGGAAATTGAAGGGATGCCCATCAATTGTGGAATGACTGAACAAGTTGTAGTATATGAATATAATGGAATACTATTGTTCCATAAGAAATGATGAGTGGACAACCGGGAAAGACAAACTGATGCTGAGTGAAGTGACAGAACCAGGAGAACAACGTATACAGTAATAGCAACATTGTGCTATGACTGACTAACTTTGATAGACTTAGCTCTTCTTAATAGAATAGACTTAACAATTCAAGGAGCTGAGACAATTCCAAAAGACTCATGACCGAAAATGCTATCCACATCCAGAAAAAGAACTATGGAGTCTGAATGCAGATGGAAGCATACTATTTGCTCTTTTTTTTTTGTTTCATTTTGTTTCTTCTTTCCTGTGGGTCCTCTCATTGGTTCTAATTTGTCTTTATAACATGACAAACGTGAAAATATGTTTAATATAAATGTAAATGTAGCGCCTATATCAGATTACACACCATCTTGGAGAGCGGGGAAAGGAGGGAAGGGGAGAAAATGTAGAACTCAAAATCTCATCGAAGTGAATATTGAAAACTAAAAATAAATGAATTAATTGAGAGAGAGAGAGAGAGAGTCCAAAAAACCTAGAGAGAAAAGAGTATCAAGGAAGAGAGAGTGATCAACAATGTCTAAGGCTGCGGAGAGGTGAAGGAAAATGAGGATAGAGAAAAAGCCATTGGATTTGGCAATTAAGAGATCATTAGTAACTTTAGAGAGAATAGTTTTGGTGGAATGACAAGGTTGGAAGTTGGATTGTAAGAGGTAAAGAAGAGAGTGAGAGGAGAGAAAGTATAGATATCTATTGTAGATGGCCTTTTTCGGTTTAGCCACAAAAGGGCAGAAGAGAGATAGAATGATAGCAGAGATGCAAGGATCAAGTAAGGGTTTTTTCAGGATGGTGGAGACATTGGCATGTTTGAGGCAATAGAAAATGAGCCAGTAGAGAAGGAGAGACTGAAAATAAGTGAAAGCATGGGGATGACAGAGAGGGCATTCTGTTGGAGGAGATGAAACGGAATGGGATTGTTTGAACAAGCAGAGTGATTAGTCTTGGTAAGAAGTGAGGTCACCTCATGTGAGACATAGATGAAGGAGGAGAGAGTAGTAGAAGACATCTCGGTGATAGAAGATAAAAAAGTGAGGAGAAGAGGGACTTTAAAGCAAATGACCTATATTTTTATTTTGTAAAATATGAGACAAGGTTCTTAGCTGAGAGAGAAGGGGAAGGGGGAAACCAATGGAGTTTGAGGAGGGAAGAAAAGGTTTCAAAAAGTTGATGTGGAGAATGGGATAGGGAGTTGATGAGGAAATTATAGTAGGATTGCCTCGCAGCAATGAGGGCTCAGATGAGGTCATGTAACTTAAATTTGTAGAGGATCTAGTCAGAATGATTGTGTGATTTTCTCTGTCTTCTTTTAGAAGTGTTTGTGTGGCAACAAAGGCATGGAAGGTTGAGGCTTGGCTAGGCATAATCAATTATATGATAAAGGGATTAGGGATTTAAGAGAGGAGCACTGTGTAATGGAATTGTTACACCAAAGGGTCAAGATAGGGAGAATAGGAAAGTGGTTTTTGCAGGGGAGATAGGTAAGTAAATAAACCTAGAGGAATGAGTAAACAATAACAGACTGATGATTAAAACTATTGGGAAGTCAGGGATAATGAAGACACAAACTCAGAAGAAGAGAATAACTTTAGGACATCTACAAACAAAGCCTCAAAGACAAACACAGCTTGGCTACAAGGTCAACTAGAATTCTTGGAAAAAAAATTAATTTTAATGATATATATTTTTTCTCTCCTTGTCCTGTTTTCCATGAAAGTTATTTGTCATTGAACAACCTGAAAGCCATAACAACAACAAAAAAAAGAGCCTGGATATCACATTTCTAAAAGTCAAGAATGAAAACTGCCAAGATCTGTTAGCTGGCAAAGCGAAAATAGAAGGAATCCATTATATATCTCCTGAAAGAAATCCCCAGTGAAAACTCTTAGGAACATTATAATACAAACCCAGAGCTTCCAGGTTAAATAAAAAAAATATTGCAAACATACAGAAAAGATATTGCTCAAGTATGAAGGAGCCACAGTCATGCTTATATAGTATTTGATAATTATCATTATAAAGGAGCAGAGAAATTGGAATATTACATTCCAGAAGACAAAGATATAGGCTTATTGCCAAGAATAATGCAGCTAGCAAAACTGAGTGTGATTTTATGGGGGAAAAATGTATCTTTAATGATACAAAAGCCTTCCAAACTTTTCTGCATAGGAACTTTGAAATACAAATAAAGGATTCAAGATAAACATAAAGGGTGGGATTTGGGCCTTACATGAACTTCACTTTAATCTGAACCAGTCAAAAGAGGGCAGAATACCCCCCCCACTCCTACCACGACAAATCGTTCCCCCCTCCCCCTCCCCCTCCCCCCTTCCACACAAAGTGTTTGGTGTAGAAATATATACCTTAATAGAGAAACAGGAGGTAAATAGGAGGGGGAGAAAGGGAGAACAAGAGGCCGGTTATATTCAGGAAAGGATTAATCATAATTAAAACAAATTCTAATCTCAGAGAATAGATCATGAAGAGGAGTTAATAAAAGAAATGAAGAATGGGTAAGAACATATATTTGAGGTCTTATTAATTGAAAATAAATATAAAAATAGAAATAGAAATAAAAATAAAAATAAAATAAAAAAGGTTATAATATGTATTGACTTGCCACAAATAAGTAGAATCCTATAATTATAGCTACAAGATATATTTATGTGTTCTGTTATATATTCTCTAGTATTTATATATTACATACAATACATGTGTGTTATTGTTGTGCTGGTTGTTGTTCACCCATTTTCAGTCATATCTGACTCTTCATGACCCCTTTTTGGCGTTTTCTTGGCAAAGATACTGGAGTGATTTGCCATTCCCTTCTCCAGGTCATTTTACAGATGAAGAAACTGAGGCAAACGGGGTAAGTAACTTGCCCAGGGTCACACAGCTAGTAAATGTCTGAGGTTAGATTAAAGCTGTTGCTCTATCCACTATACTACCTAGCTGCCTGGTGTGTGTGTGTGTGTGTGTGTGTGTGTGTGTGTGTGTGTGTGTGTATGGGGCAACCAGGTGGCACAGTGGATAGAATGCCTAGCCTGGAGTCAGGAAGACTCATCTTTCTGAGTTAAAATGTGGCTCAGATGCTTAATGCTATATGATCCTGGGCAAGTCACTTAACCCTGTTTGCTTCAGTTTCCTCTTTTGTAAAATGAACTGGAGAAGGAAATGGCAAGACATTTCCAAGAAAACCCCAAATGGAATCACGAATAGTCAGACATAACTGAACAACATCAACAACATAGGAACAGGAATGACGTTGCCTAGAGCAGTGGTGTCAAATTCAAATAGAAATGGAAGCTAATAAATCCATAAGGATCCTTGGAGGTTCATGTTGACTTAGAAAACCACATGTTAACATTATTTATGTTTTATTGTATTTTTATTTATTTTGTTACATTTCTCCCAATTCCATTTTAATCTGTTTTGGGTTATACTTGTGAGTATTGTGGGCTACATGTGGCCTTCAGCCACCTATTTGACACCTCTGACCTAGAGCATTTAGAGGGCTAGTGATTTGCCTAGGGGCCACACACTCAGTATATGTGAGAGGAAGGGCTTGAACCCAGGTCTTTCTGGTTCCAAGACTGACTATCTGCTACACATACTGTTACACTGGTTCAGCATATACAAAATAGAATGCTTTTTGTCTACCTGAAGTACTTATATTCTTGCTGGGATCTTTGAAATCTAAGTGGAAATCCTTTATACGACTGCATTGCAAAACTAAAATCTTTCACCTAAATCTTTCATACAATTTGGACTATTACAAATGCCTAGAAACTTGGTGACCTATCTTCAGAAACCCAGTATTACTAATTAATTAAAATTTAATTTTGAATCTATTTTGCAAATATTTTGTGAAATTTGTATTTCAAATGTATTTGATCATTCAAAATATCCAGAATGCAATAAATCTAACTAGAGGATTCCATTTTTCCATTAGGAACCCAGTAACCTAAATAGAAAACACATATACAACTAGATTGAACCAACTCTACCCACACAGCTCCAACATGCTTTCTATTGCTTCCAGTAAAGAAAATGTAATTTTAGCTGAAGGAATCATATGTTATTATTAGGAACATTGGAGTTTAAGTAGAGTATAAATACATAGTGGCGTAAAAACAAAGGAAACATGAAAGCTCCAGTGAGTACTTGCTTATTACAAACAGTTCTAATCCTGGGAGCAGAGGAAGTGAATAAGTATTAGCCTTGCAAAGGAAAGTCTTTGTACAAAATACTTAACATGTTGACAGCACTTAGTCTACCTAGAAGACTTTGTTTTTAATTACCATATGCAGTTAAAATACTATAGCCATAACAAATAAAATTTTTAAAAGAAATGAAAAGGGGAAGAAAATTTTTTAAAAATTAGCGATATTGATTGATACATTAAAAAAAAACAACTCTGAACATAATGTGCTGTTTCACACTCATAGACCTCTCATCTTTGCAAAGGACTGGCAAGGATGTCTTCTTATGTTTCTTCTTTGGGATCCTGCTCGGTCTTTGTAATTTTGCAACATTTAATTCTGATTTTGGGGGTTAGTTGTTCTTTCCACGTACATCGCTGTAGTCATGTATCTTGTTTTCTTGGCTCTGTTTACTCTGAACTGGATCATTTAAGTCTTTCCATGCTTCTTTGCATTTGCCATATTTATCAGTTCTTATAGCATAGTAATATTCCTTTGCATTCATATACTATGATTTGATCGCTGTTCCCTGATCAATAAATGTTACTTTGTTTCTAGTTCTTGGCTACTACAAAAATACTGCTTTTAAATATTTTGGTGTACATGAGGACTTTATTTTTTCCAGTGACCTCCATGGAGTATGTAACTAGTAATGGAATCTCTAGGTCAAAAGGTATTTTAATCATTTAATTTGCATAATTCCAAATTGCTTTCTGAAATGGTTGTACAAATTCATAGCTCCATCAATAATGCACTAATGTGTCTATGTTCCCATAATCCCTCCAACATTGATTCTCCCTAGCTTTTGTCAGTGTTGCCAATTTGGCCCAGGGAATGTTCTAAGACTATAAATTATGGAAGGGGTTGCAGCTTCACATTAGTAGAGTGAATTTCTACCTATAAATTCCCTACATAAAATGAAAGCTCAAGTCCAGAACCCTCCCCTCCAAAAACCCCAAAAAACCAAAAAAATAAAAAAAGCAAATCCTATCGCTGTCATTATATGGATAAGAAAATCAGGGCTCAGCAAAGTTGAGTGACTTGAGATTGCACACATATCTCTCAAATATTAAATGAATATGGATTTTAATTCAGGTCTCCTATTTCCAAGACCAGCACTTTTCACTACATTTCACTTCCTCACTTAATGGTTGAATGTAAGATATAAACAGCAAAAAGAACTAAATTTAGCAGAATGAGAAGCACTGTTTTCAAGTAGAAGGTTTGTTTTTATTGTGCTCCCCCTTCCCTTGTCCTTCTCATTTTCTGTTTTCCTGAGACCACTTTGGGACTGCCTTTCCTTGGATTTTTATTCTCTGTTCTTGTTACTACAGAGTCTTGCTTCTATTTATTTGTTAACTTATCCCTGATAAGGTGTTGGATGGTGGAGGCTTAAGGCAATATCAAGTGATGTTAAATCAACGATCATTTATTAAGTACCTTTCATGTGCCAGGCACTGCACTAAATACTGGGGATACAAAGAAAAGGCCAGAAAGTCCCTGTGGTCTAAGAGCTCACAGTCTAATGTGGGAAACAACACTCAAAGAATTATACACAAACAAGATTTAACATCATAGGTAATTTAAAAAGTCTTGCAGAAAGTCGAATTTGATGTAGGATGACTTGGAGGAAACCAGAGACTCTAGGAGGCAGAGATGAGGAGGGAGAGAATTCCAGACAAACTGGATAGCCGGTAAAAATATCTGGAGTTGGCAGATGAAGCATCTTGGTCAAAGAACAGCAAGGAGGCTAGTGTCATTGGATTGCGGAGTATGTGGAGAGGAGGTAAGTGTGAGAAGGCTGGAAAGATAGGACAGCCCAGGTTGTGAAAGGCTCTAACAGCCAAAGAGGATTTTATTTTTGATTTTGGAGGTAATAGGGAGCCACTGAAGTCTGTTGAATTGGGGGAGTGCTGTTGTCAATGGACAATTCTTTCTTTCCTGAACTAAAAATCTTTCAGGATAGGAATTTCAGGCACATGATAGAGATAGTTTTCAACACAGAATTTTGCTCAAAACCTATTAAATCATACTATATAGTTTGTAACTTACTCTGCCTCGTTGTGAAGCTGACATAAGTAATCATGGTTTGGGCTGGCATTACTTTTCTTCCCGTGCAGAGCCAATGTGTCCACTAGATGGCATTCAAATAGAATGAATGGTCCAGATTCTTATATCTATAGTTGTTTCTCTCTCTCTCTCTCTCTCTCTCTCTTTCTCTCTTTCTCTCTCTCTCTCTCTCTCTCTCTCTCTCTCTCTCTCTCTCTCTCCTCCTCCTCCTTCCCTCTTCCTTTCTTCCCTCTTCTTCCTTCCTTCCTTCCTTCCTTCCTTCCTTCCTTCC